>NC_080034.1:11134117-11437147 GCF_030020395.1 Manis pentadactyla
GAAGCAAGTGTTTAAGTGGTTACGTAAGCTGGCCCCTTCTGCATGTGGGGGAACACGCTGTCTGGAGGGCACATAAGGCATCTGACTCCCCCAGACAACTCCACTCAGGGCTGTTTCATCTTTGGGTTCCAGAATCATACCCCAGGAATGTCCTATCTTGAACCAGACAAGAGTAACTTACTTGAGAGTTAAATTACCTCAAGTTCTTTTTAACATAAAACTGCATCGAATAGTTGGGGGTTTAATTCTTCATTGAGCAAAACACCTTTTCTCCTTTAGATAGTTGTAAATCTTAGGTTCCTGGACACATAGAGGTGATTAGATTGTTTCTTGAGCCATTTGAAATGGAAGCAGTATTATTAATATGTCTTTTTATGTACATTTGTCTCATGCCATTTTATAGAACATTGTGGAATGAATCCAAGAAAGGATAAGGACCACTGATTTAGAGGCAATCTGGCTTGAATAAGACATTTATGTAACACTTCAGAGAAGATGCTTGAGTCTGCACTCTTTGATGCATCAAATGAAAATGTGAGGACCCATCCCTTAATGTCCTCACATGATAACACACCTTGTTTGCTGTAATATTTCTAAAGCCACCTTCAGAGTGTTGTGACTGGGCAATAGATACCTCCTTATCTATAATGCCACTGTTCTAAACAAAGGAGCCCAGCTTTCATTAAAGAAATATAGTATTGTGATAATTTTGCAGTCTCCTGACTATACTTTGCACAATGCTCTGGAAGGTTCTGGCTGTTGGAGATACTCCACCTGTCATCTGACACAGAAACCACACTGTGGTATTTCCCTTCCTTCAGAAGAATAGGAACTGAGTAGGCTCACAGCCACATTCTCCCTGCTCCCCAAAGGAGAGTGGGCAGGTCAGGGAAGTCTTTGCTCAGAGTCGCCCAGAGCCGACTACAGTGGAATTTTAGAGGGCTATGCAATTTCTTCAACTGGATATCTAGCATATGGTATATGCTACTAGGTGTGAAATGATTGAAATTTTAATGAACAGTTTATAGTTGAGTTTCCAAGGACCCCAGGCATTTAGAGATGGCTGGGCTGTGACATACCCCTGAATGAAAATGACCCCAGGTAGCTGAACATTACTCGCTCTACAGATGTGTGTATTACACAGTCAAATAATGAAATGAAAGCCTCACAGAATGCTGATTGTATTTGACATGCAGCTCCTTGTAATTGCTGCTGAAATAAAGAAAGTGACATACAGGGTTTGCCCACAGCTTCATTATAAGTGTGGTCAGATATGGTATTTGGCAAGAAAATAATATGATATTATTGAAAGTGAAAGTGGCTCCGGTAGATGTACCCTGAATGCCATTGCCTCAAAAAAACACAGCTTTGGCCAACGTACACAGTAACAACTGATTCATTTTGTGGGTGAGAAATCAACGATCATGGCAGCTTAATAAACATGAAAATCTTTAAAAATTCACACTCTCAGAAATGTAATCCAATGCAAGTTATGCCCTCCGGCTTATCTACTCTATAACATCGCTGAATGCTAGGTGCTTCATTTGCACAGCAGTGAAAAATATTTCCACGAATGTATTAAAAATGAAAGGAAAGAGGTGGTAAGCCCAGAACTAATAGGTTTAATACACACACTACATTTTTATAACCATCTGTTAATTCTCCCTGGTCATACAACTCCTCAGCTAACTAGAAAATACAATTAACCAAGCCAGCCCAATTTCTAACCACACTGTACAAACAGTCATTTATTGCAGTTCCCGTACAAAGGGATGATTCTGTGGGAGTTGTCTCATGTTTCCACACCTGTCAATCACTTGTAACCACTTTCAGTGAAAAAGCAAGGTCCAGGGCCCGAGGGAGGCGGAACACGGAAATTCACTTTAAAGAGTTTGTTTCTATAAGCATAGTTGCAGATTTGTAGAGTCAATGAATTTAGTCAAGGATAAAAAAAATATTTAGGACAGTTTAACACCAGTGAGGTGGATTAGTCATTGTCTCAGGGGAAGACTCACAGGATGGCAGATAATACATTGCTTAATGGCAAGAAATCTTTGGTGAAATCCTAAGACTAGCTTGCAACCCAAATTTACTCTCTCACAGCCTGGTTTTGATGCCCCTTCATTGTGATCCTGATCATACTCATCATTATCATGGATGACTTTGGTAGCATTTGCCACATGTATGCAATCAGTAATTGGTCACTTACATTGTTTTTTTTTTAAACAGAGGTCTTTCTTCTTTTTCTCCCCCCTTTCTCTGCTTTCCTCTCCCTCCTTCCCTCCCTCCTGTTCCCCCTCCCTTCCTCTTTCCTTCTTCCCTCCCTCTGGCCCGCTCTTTCTTCCTTTCTTCTTGTCTTCCTTACTATCTCACCTCATTCATAATTAGAACAATACTTATATTATCCTAGACATGCAGATTTTCCCACAGAAACTTGTCATCACCACCTCTGCTTTTGCCTCTCTCAGTTTTGTTTTATTAATTTCTCTGCACGTCCATATTCTAATCTATAGCATGGAGATGATGACCTCTGATGCAAGGAATGGTTGAGAGTAGTAGATGGACAATGTGCGGGGGTTACTATAGTTCATAGTCGGTGTTCTCCTCCCCCCAACCACCGAGGTGTCCTTCTGGAGGGCTTTATGCCCACCCTTTCACATCAAGGCCCTCCACTGCAGAACTTTACTCTGGGAAGTGTCCCCTATCTCAACATTTTATCTGTCACTTATCTTGTTCCTTCAGGGCACTGGTCACATCTAAGTGATAGGGGTTATTGGGGTAAAACTAATATAAATCAACAGCTGTTTAGATGTATAACTTTCTCAGATAAGAAATTTTATTTTGACACTCAACTTCAGCAAGCAATGTCTTACCCTAAAGAAATAAATCTGATGAGAGATGTTTCAGATGACCTAGCAGGTTTGTGCAAAATAATTTTGTTTTATTGGGTCTTTCCTGTCTGTTGAATGCTGTCATGTACAAGCTATATATGTGCATTGTGAATTCTGGTCCATAGTATGGTATGTGCACAACCAAATAGAATTTTCTCCATTACTTTTCTTTCATTAAAAAATCTGAATATTTCAAAATTCTTATTATTGGTTTCATGTGAATTTTTTAATAACCCAAGAGGAGGTATTTATTTATGTGATGTCTACTATTTAATGTAACTTGCTTATCAATTGGAAACTCACTAGTTTTTTCCAATGCCATTACAAGCACCTTTTTTCTCGGTTTAAAATCTACTATGTCACATATGAGAAGATGGGGCAGGAACAGTGACTCAGAAAGACAGATGGGTTGGGAGAATGATATAAAGCTCAAGTGCTCAAATATGAAAATACTTAAAGAAATACAACAGCCATGGATATTTCCCTTATGAAGCACACAGTTGGCTGGGATTCTCTAAAACCTGATGGTAGGTGAGGCAGAATAGTTCAATTTAATCCCCTAAAATAATAAAAATGGATTTTTTCATTGCTACTTGAAGATAAAGTCAAAGAAACATAAATTTCCTTAGCAATGTCCCTCCTCCCACCACTCACCTACTCATTCACTATTACATCTCAAATGTGTGACAATGGGACACAGATTTTTGCTTTCTCAAATGTTAACTATCTGAGGATCTTTAAACTTTTGAAGTTTGATATTTTTCCCTACACAAGTATAGTGCTGGGAGCTATTCCTTCAACTAATGTCCCAACAAAAGACATCCAACAGTATAATGGTGTTAGCTCCCAGGATACGTGGTGGGAAGGGCAGGTGGGGTGAACAAATTTGGGAAATATTACAGGACCATTGAAAATACATGATATAAAATGTTTCATACTCTTTGCATCAATTGGAAATATAAAATTTTGTCTCAAGATAGCAAATTAAATAGGAAAAGAATAAAACAATAAATGCTGTGTTGTAAAAGGACCCAACTTGGTCCCACCTGAATTACCGGCTTGACCTGTGTCATTTTTTCATTTCCTTTAGTTTTGTTTTTTTAAGATACCTTAAAATCCAATCCAGCACCCTCTGTTTTACCCAGCCCTCAGCTTTAAAGCCTTGTTAATAGGACCTTCCTTAAATTCTTAGGCAAATCATATACAGATTTTCTTTTAACATGAGTATTCCTAAGTTTGTGGAAAAGGAAAGCAATCAATAATTGATCTTGGATGTTTTCCCAACAGATAAGATATACTGGTTTTATTACATTGCTCAAAATTTATGTAATAATTTTTGAAATATATGTGTATATAGAGAAAAACAATTAGACCCAGTGTATCTGACATTTGGCCAACATCCCCTGGTTCACCAGTATTGATCGTTTATAGATGGTATCCACTCTTCATCAGCAGCCATGCTGGGCCAATTACGTTTTTTGCTATCACTCTTGTTTGTACATAGCATGAGAACAGACAAGTGATTTCTATTTATTTTTAACATAAGTAAATATTATCTTCTGAGGTCTCTGAAATTAAGCTCTGACAAGATGAATATCCCCATATAAATAGAAGTGATCATTTTAACCTAATCTGCAGTAGTGTGGATATCTTCAGACATTTTTGTCTTAAGTTATTCATGGGATTATAAATAGCACAAGCTTAGGAAGACAGTGCAGCTAGTTAACTAATAGCATGTAAACATGATAATGTAATTAAATTTTTAGTTTAGTATTAGTTCCTAGGTACATTTCTAAATGGTGCACAATCAATCTAACTATGCATCTATGTTTTCTCTGTATCTCTATCTATACCCATTTCTGTGTATGGTTTGTTAAAGAGATACTTTCAATTTTTCTCCAGTGTGGGGAAGTAGTAGTTTATAAACTACTTGTGCTAAGCTATATGGATAGTAAGAGAATTTTCCGTATCATATGAAATACCATTTTGGCTTTTTATTCTCCACAAGAATATTTTTGTTTCAGAGAATAAATGTTTGTTGAGCAAAACCAAGTACATAACTTTTATACATTGTTGTTATAGCACTCTATGCATGTTTCTAGTATATTATGAACATTATGGGTATTCATAGTTCTTACTAGAGTGTGTGTCCACCTCCTTCATTGTTCTCCTTAAAAGTCTGCTAATTATCGCATCTTCAGCCCTCAACCCTCTGACAAGCTCATAGCAGGCTAAGTGTTTACTCACTGGATGGCTGAATGAATGAAAGAATGGTTTTAGTTACAGAAGCCTCACAATTTGCAGGGTTTGATCTGTGGCCTCTCTCTGCAGATCTGTTTAGAACTGCTAATGTGGACACTATTGCTGAATTAGCTAATTCTAACAGGTGCTTGATGTTTAGCCAGAATTGAACAATTTGAACAACAATCTGTGACTATAAAGGTGGTACATTTAAAAATGTATAATTTTCCAACATTCATTCAAAAAGAAAGAGCTGCTGTGTCCTAATGAGGCTTTAAAATAATTTACAAAATTAGATACTCAGAAAAGTTTTTTGGGGCACAAGGTATTTGCACTGACTTTGCCCAAAGTTATTGTTAACATGATCAACCAACCAGTCAAAGGCTTTGGAGCATCTTCTGAGTCCTTAAATGTTCATGGACCTGCTGGTTTATGTTATACAACTGGATGCAGCAAGATTGAAGAATAACCAAAAAATAAATTTAAAAAAAGCACAAAGGAAGGATTGGCAGGAAACTCCAAACTGGGCACTGAAGTTAAACTAAACAACAAAGAAAGCAATTAGCAATGATTAAACTCAGGGGAAAATAATGACAAAAATTTCAGCTCTTCTTGTTGGATGGAAATTTTTGTTTACATTATCATATTTATAGGTCTCTCTCCAATGTCACTGATCTGTTGAGATTTAATACCCCTGTTTCCTCTCTGTTAGTGCTCCTAATTATAGCCATCTCTACCTTATACTAATCAATGCAATCTAGCCCTCCTCAGTCCAGTGAAAACTAGTAATATTTGTCCTGCAATGGAACTTACATAACATAGAGAAAGGTCAATGGCTACCATGGTGAGCTACGTGACTGATCCCTGGATTTCCTTCCCAAGAAGTTTCTCAGTAGGCAGTCCCATGCTGCTGCTAAGAATGCATACTTGGCTACCAAACATAACTGGGTAGAATTCCAAATCTGCCACTTACCAGCTTTAGATCTTGACTAAATCACTTGAATTGTAGAGAACCTAGTCTCTTTGGCTATGAAATGAGACCAAAATATCTACTGCTTAGAGATTTTTAATAAAAGTTTAAGAAGTTTCAGTGGTTAACTGGCTAGTATTCAAAATTCTGGATTGTCTTGGCTGTCTTGACCATCCTGAGAAATGTGTTGTTATCGGGCCTGACACAGAACTTCCAGATCCTTTGGAGAATCTAGTCTTAGCTTATGAGTTCAGACAACAGGCTACAACCATTACTCAGCCTCCAAAGAGAAGATTAAGAATTACTTGTACTGTTATACAACAATGAGACCTCAAAGGTATCTATACATTTCAAATTAAATCTCCTTCTGTCATATCAGAATCTAATTGCTTCCGTCTAATTGTCAAAACTAATTCATTTGAATTTGATCTTTTTTGTTTGTTTTTGTCAACATTTCCCTTAAAGGGATTGCCTTAATTCCACACATGACAGGTTTCTGAAAAATGCATCAGAAGGTCAAGTATATTGGAAAAAAAAAATCCTGCAGCGACTAGGGGGCAGCACTGCCAAGTGAGAGCTTAAAATCGTTATTAATTTGCTGAAGTGAGAAAACAAAATTTAGATCCAAAGAAAGAGATGAAGGATGCAATGGAATTTTTTAAAAATTGAGCATTGGTGGAAGTCCAATTCCTGATAGATGCAGACCACCATATTCTCCTTTCTGCAGGGACTTATGAGCCCCAAGCTATTGTTGACTCTTACTCCTATATTAACGAGGCCCAGCTTCACCTTGGTTGAAGTTTTGTTTCATTCTTAATATATTTTTCATCATCAGTTTCTTCTTCACCACACATTTCCACTATTCGTTTGAGTTCTTATCACCTTGTATCTAGACTAATCAAGTACCTCTCACTTGACACGACTACATCTAAAGGAAATTTGCTTTCCAAACTCTTGCTTTCCTCCCTGACAGGCAGTATAGCATGTATCTGAGGCCGGACCTTGAAGCCAAGAATATCTGGGTTTGTAGGATGGTGTCACGATGTAGTTTGGGATTTTGAGTACATTGATTAGTCTTAGATTCTTCCTAGATTGACCTCATATGTAATTCACATCTTCCTGTCTTGAATCATCAGTTCTTGGGCAATGGATTATCCACTTGTATAAAAATGAACTTTCAGCCTTAGAAAAAAAAAATGAACAAATTAAAAAATAAAGTCTCTCCCTTGACCTCACATCTTTCCTCCAGTTCTTGTCTCATTTCTCTGCTCCTCTTTATACATTCCTTGGAAAAGTTGTTACTTATCTACATTTCTTCACCTCCCATCTCTCTCTATAGCACTCCAATAAGGCTTTTTGTCACCATCTGTCTATGAAAACGGCTTTTATCCTCTTAACCAATTTCCAACATTTTGCCAAAGCTGTTATCCCTCAGCTCCCTTCCTTTCTCCAGGTCTTCTCATCTATCTCTTAACTTTAGTATCTATACACTGAAACCTCCAAAATCAGAATTCCACACTAACTAAACAAATTGTGTGCTTGTGATTTTCCATTATAATTGTCATCTTCAGCTTTACATTAAAAAAAAATTGGCATGTTGAATCCTCTGCAGCCTCAAGTCTTCCCTGTCTCGATGTATGATACCACCGTCCACTTGCTGGCCCCAGCAAAATATAAAACAAAACAACAAAGCAAACAAACAAAAACAAGTCATTCTTACTTCTTCTTTTTATACTTTATGCCTACATCTGGTCTCTGACAAGATTCAATCTGGTGGACATTTACCTCCAAAATATACATCCACGTGAACTCCACTTAGATCCACTGCCAGAAGCCCATCCATGCCATCATGTATACATTCCCAAAAAAATTGTTGATATTCTCCTAGTTGGTTTTCCTGTATCCACCCTTGCCCCCTTTGCAGCCCCTTCTCTATCAACACAGGGAGATCTTTTTTAAAGTAGTGATTTGGTCTGAACACCTGTGTCCTTCCAAAATTCATATGTTAAAATCCTGAGCCTCAAAGGTGGTAGAGTTATAGCAGGTGGGGCCTCTGAGAGGTAATTAGGTCCTGAACATGGAGCCGGCACCAATGGGATCAATGCTTTTATGAAAATCCCACGGAGCTCTAGGGTCTGGTCCGCACCGTGAGGATACAATTAGAAGCTTGCAGCCTGCAAGAGAGCCTTCGCCCAACCATGACAGAGCCATTATTTTGAAATTCCGGCCTCCAGAACTGCTTGAAATGAATTTCTGTTGTTTATAAGCTATGTAGTCTGTGATATTTTGATATAGACGCCTGAATGGACTAAAACAAGCAGTGATCATATTATGTCAGTCTTCTGCTTAAAACACTCTAGTGATTTCCCTTAATAATTGGAGTATGGTCCAAATTTATTGCCACTGCCTACGAGGTCCTATTCGACCTATATTTTTCTCTCCTTCCAGATCTGCCTTTATTCATTCTCTTCCTTAGACACCTTCTGTAGACAGTACTCTTCCTTCAGTCCTTAGAACTGCATTGTCCAGCACGGTAGCTACTAGGCACAAGTGACTACTGACGACTTAAAATATGGTCACCATGTTCACATATCCTAATCGAAATCATTTGTTCTGTAAGTGTAAAACACATACCAGATTTCAAAGATGGTATAAAAATTAACATAAAGATTTCATTAGTTTTTCTATTGATAACATTCACAAATACTATTATTTTGGATGTATCAGATAAAATAAAGCAAATCAAATATTAGTGTAAATCAACCACTTTATTATTACTTTTTGATGTGGATCCTAGAAAATTTATAATTAGGTATCTTGCATTATATTTCTAGTATATTTCTAAGACAGTGTATTTCTAGAACAGATTAAATATACTTCCATTTCAGAAATTTACTTCCATTTCTTTCTCTTTGTAGTTGTCTTCTCTTTTGAATATATCTCCCACCAGACTTTCATTTGATTGTTTTATCACCTCTCAGATCTCCATTCACATTTTATCTCCTCAATGCGTCTTTCCTTGAACAGCCTAGATAAAATCATCTACCAGCTCCCTAGTTCCACCTTACTAATCATTCATAGTATTTATTATTTAATGAGTAGCCCTTACAATTCTTTGAAGTTATTATTTTGGTCACATGTAAGTTAATTGATGAGAAAGGCATTGTCTATATGGTTAATTTCTATGCCCTGGGCTCTTATCATAATGACTGGTAAATTGCAGATAGTCGATTTATATTCGTTGGCTGACTGAGATACTTACTGAAAGACTTACTGGTTGATTGTCTACAATACCATTTTTTTAACTTCCATTTTCACCCATGCCAAGCCTAGCAGTTTCCTGAAACTGGAAAAAGCCACTTCGGTTGGGGTGGTGGTAGAACGTACGGGAAAGATAAACTAAGACATGCACGTTTGTCATCTTGAACATCTGTCTAGCTTCATTTCTCATTATATAATCCTGCCAAGAGGGAACACAGGCAACAGTTTCCTTAGAGATTTTCATAATCTTGGGTACATATTAATCATTCAATAAATTCATGTTGATTTTTTTTTCATGAGCCACAAGGAGCAGATGCAGCAAGTCTTTAATTGAAGCTGATTTTGTTAGAACACATATAGATTCAGCTGTAGTCAGTTGTTCTACAAAGATTCCCATGGAAACCCACAAAGAGGGAGGCAAAAGGAGAAACAAAGATATTAAACCATTTTAGGCTTGCCAAATGGTATTCATTTGCATGCCTTTCTCTCTGGTTCTTTATGAGAGATAGACATGTTTTTTAAAAATTTTTGATTGGTATTATATTTCCAATGCTAAATAATCAGAAATGCATTTGTTGTGGGAGACTAGTAAACAAGGTAGAGACACAGGGACATGGGGTGCAGAGACAGATGAGTATTTAGATTCCTCTGTTGGAGTCTTTCTTTCCATGGAAATAATTATTTTCCTTTCTTATTAGGCACTGCCAATTTGATAGGAAGAAGATGATTTTTCTTAGTTTGCTTTCTGGAGGGAAAGAAAATAGTTCTGACCTTGTGTAGAAGACACAAAGATATGCCTGCCAGATCCCCTTTCTAAGGAAGGACATGCTAGCTTCTAGGAGTGTGGTTATCTAACACAAAAAAATATATAGACATGGTCCTTTTAAAATGACAATATACATAGTCACACAATTTGCATTTCAGGTTGTTATGTACCAAAGAAAGAGGGACCCCGTAAGTATCCTGTATCTATGTGGCTCCACGACAGTGTTTTAAAAGATGATTGTAATAGTTTCTCCATCACTGGATTTTATAATTAAATTAAAAATGTCAGCAGGACTGGAAAAATAACCATTTATTGAGTTTTTTAAAAATTTAAGAATTATAAGTTCCCTGAACTTCAGATATTTTAAAGGGTCCCGTGATGTGGGTTGTTCTCTATTTGGATTTATCATCAATCCACCTGGTACTTAAACCTAGTAGCTTGGGTTTGTTTCCAAATGACTGCCCGAATATCAGAATCACCTTCTTTAAAATATGTATACCCAAGTCTTGATTTTGCTAAATCCAATCTGGAGAAAAATAGTTTAGGTAGTTTCTATGGATTTGGGAATGTGGATAAAGTGAAGGGTTCTATGGCCAGGATGCTCACCTGGCCCTGGTTGGCTAGCTCACCACACACATGTGGGCAATATGTCGTTATTGGCTCTATATAAAGAGCTCCACCCAGTGCTCTGGGTGACACGGTGGCAGGGCTGCAAGGCTGCAGGAGAGCAGAGCAGAGGCTGGAGTGGTGGCAGCGCAGGTAAAGAGGCAGAGACCAGCTCTGAGTGGACAGAATTCTAGTGACTCACCTGCCACTGTGGAAATAAAGTTGGGTATAACCCTTTCACCCCAAGAACGTTCTACTGTCATTTCTTTGGTCACATTGAGTCCATAGCGAACTTGCCTGGGGCTGAAACCCATTGGCAAGACAATTGGTGACAGTCCGCAGGGTTCATTGGTGACCAAGGAAAAAGAACAGGCTGCCCTCCTGGAAGGCAGTGGCTTCACCTGTGGACAGGGAGATGCTCAGGTGTCCCCTGTGGATGTGTGGTACTGGGAAGGGGTGGAGGACTGGGGTCCACCCCAAGAGAAAGAGAATTTGTTTCTGACTCAAATGGCATCACTACAAAGCGCCGTAGAAATGGTAAAGGATGTCATGGTGGCCTGAGAGGGAGCAGCCCGAGAGTGCCGGCTGCCAGGTGCTGTGGGGCAGGTGAAGGATGTAGTGGAGCGTCAGCACCAGAAATGGACGAGTGGGGGTTTAATGAACAGTTAGAGGCAGTGGCCCCTCCTCGGGGGGGACCCCACCGGGTGAAGTGGTGGGAAGCCTGAAGGACTCGGCAGCCGCGGGCTCCTCCAGGAGGGGTGCAGCCCCCTCCCCAGGCCGCGGGGCGTCCAGGCTCCGCTCCCATCCCCAGGCTCAGGCACCACAGGAAGTACGGTCTGCTTCTGAAGGAGGAATGTAAAGGGCCCCTGAAGGTCGCGAGCACCCAGATGTGGGTTGGTTTGAAAAGGCGGGAGCAGACGGAAAGGAATTGGATGACTGGGGCTGTGGCAGCAACTGAGACCGGGGCGGCGGTTCCGGCTGCTGAGGACGAAGCAGAGGCAGAGACAAAGCAACAAGATGGGCCTGTGTGTCTGCAGGACCTTCTGCTGAGAGGCTGGGGAAGGTGGGTATTGTAAAGCCCACCCACGGTCCTTTTGGTTAACTCCTTTGAGTAGAACTGGTTTGAATACAGCCAGGATGACCACTTGGTGACAATGGATCTCCTCAGGCTGGAGGGTTATTCATAATTTTTGTTATTTGTATATTGCCATAGCCTCTGTTATCATTATGTTATTATGGAATTTGGTTACAATGTTCCAGCTTCCTTGCACAGGGACCATTGCAGAAGATTGAGGGCACTTAGATTGAGAGGTAAGAACCCTGGAGGGGTGGAGTGTGGATAAAATGAAAGTTCCTGTGGCCAGGATTCTCACCTGGCCCTGGTTGGCTGGCTCACTGCACACATGTGGGCAATGTGTTGTTATAGACTCTATATAAAGAGCCCTGCCCAGTGCTCTGCATGACATGGTGGCAGGGCTGCAAGGCTACAGGAGAGCAGAGAAGAGGCTGGAGTGGTGGCAGCGCTGAGGACAGAGACTGAGACGGCTGTGCAGGTAGAGAGGCAGAGACCAGCTTGCTGTGTGCAGACTTGCTCTGAGTGGATGGGATTCTAGTGATTGACCTGTCACTGTGGAAATAAAGTTGGGTATAACCCTTTCACCCCAAGAACATTCTACTGTTGTTTCTTTGGCCACATTGAATCCATATTGAACTTGTCCAGGGCTGAAACCCATTAGCAAGACAGGGAATCATTTGTAGAAGCCACATAATCAAGATACCCACTATTTCTTAGACATAGCATGTTGTCATTGTAGGTCCAGTCCCTCTTTGCGGCGTTAAAAAAGTCCCTTAATATGAAAAGATAAACATCTAACCTGATGAAAAATTTTCCCTTTTAGATATTCATGTATATAGCAAAAAATATTTCAGGGTACTAAATTGCACAAGAATTCCAGAAAACAAATTCACTCTTTCTCGAAATGCATTTGCTTATTCAATGATAAGTATAACAGAAGTTTGCAGAAAGTAAAGCAGCTGCAGCTGAATTTTGTTTCTTAGGGAAGTTGGAAAGACAGGTTGAATGTTTTAAGTGGTTGTTGATCTGCCTGAGTTAAAGTAGGTCAAGAAAACATGCAAACACACATGCACGCACACACACAAATACATGAGGGATCAGACTGTCTCTCTCTTAAGAAATTTCAACTACGGTTCCAGTAGGTATGTACTGAGGGAGTGAACTGGCCTGTTGCCAGCAACAATAAAAAAATCAACTCTGTAAGCAAGCCTGCTCTCCTGCAGCAGCTGAAGGATTTCTTAGGGAATAATGGGAGCTGGTCCTTGGCAAGGCAAACAACATTACAATTAGGTATGTTTTCCACAAAATGAAAACTACTCCCCCAGGTTCCTGGTGAGTGAGTGTGTGTGTGTGTGTGTGTGTGTGTGTGTGTGTACCCCGAACTCAGTCTGATTCACAAAAACATTTACCTTGTGGCACATTTTTAAAAAAATCAATACTTGAGGACTGACGGGTGCAGAGGCTACCCAGCCAAGACGGCTGTGACACTGTGGACTGCCTGAACGAAAGGACAGAAATGGTGATGATGTTTTTTTGCCTTCAGAAGATGGTTTCATTTAGGCAAAGCTTTCCTTCTTTCAAAAGACATAGGATTCCGATGTCAGTCAACTAACAATTTCAAATTAGGAAACACTTTAAACTTGCAGAAGCAAATTTCTTCTTTGTGGCAATAAGTATAAAATCTGGGATGTTGAACTATATATCTAACAGGTATTTCTTTTTGGCTGAGGGAGGTGAACTTCCTCTCAATTCTGTCTCTGTCCCCAATATCCTCTTGAGTAATAAGAAGTTGAAGATGTCACAAAGGTCAGTATCAACAAAAATACGTTTTATGCAAAGAGGAACAGGGAAAGGATTGTCAACGCAAAGTTGTATAGCAGGTCATATAAGACTTAGAATCCATTAATTTATACATTAATTTGACTAATACTTTTTAATATATAAATTTGCAAATACTCTATACAAATGTATAAATATTTTTGTTATAAAAATGTATAAATAATTGCACGTGCTGGGTAGAAGTTGAGATTAGAATCCTCCACAGTAGCCTCAGAATATCAATGATTTTAGTCCCGTCCCTCTATGAAAATCTCCTTACAAATACTTCTTTCATATGAAAGCAATACTTAGTAGTGCTTATTATGTGCCAGACTTTGTGGTTGGGAGGTATAATAGGGGAAGATATTAGTTTAGAAGTTTACATTTGTAGTTTTGCATATTTGAAAGCCATGAGTTAAAGCAGTAAGTCCAGATGGAAAATTAGCATGAAGGTTGGAAAGGAATATTTGGGTAGCAACACACGTTTTCCAAGCGGATTTGAAAGCTTGTCTCCAGGCATTTGATGACTCAATATATGTTTACTTAGGAAGAAAAAATACATCGTACTTTAATAAGGTTAATTTTTATGAAGGCACTCTGATTACTCCAAGAAAAGGTGACACAAACCTTAATAAAGAAGGTAGCACCAATTAATATTCCTAAGGCAATACATAATTTAGTGGCTAAACAATCTTTGAGGCCAGATTGGCTGACTCTGACTCTCTGATCTGACACATACCAGCTATGTGAGCTTGGGCACTTTATTCCATCTTTCTGTCCTTTAATTGCTTACTTCATTTGTAGAAATGAGAACAGTAATAATATTTACTTCATGGAATTGTTTTGAATATTTAATGGGTTGATGCATGGGAAGTACAGTACAGTGCCTAACACAGTGCACAGGCGATGAGTGTTAACCCAGGGATCCTTTGAGGAAATCTGGATTCCATCTGTCCTCTGCCTGCAGAGGGCATCTTTTCAGTTTGTAAAGAGGTTGCTTTGATTTTACAAAGAAAGTTAGCTTGAATAAGAATAACACTTGGGAAAGGGTACACAGAGAAATGGTTTCTATTTCAAAATAGGAAATTTGTACCAGACTATCCAACTTAGAGCTACAGAAAATCACATGTCAGGTGAAGCTCTGTGAAGACTGGGTGGCTGGATGGAAACACATGACTGGACATCGCAAAGATCAAACCAGAGAATGACAGTGGCATGGGAGGTAAGAGGCATTTGTAGAAAGGTTATAACCTCTTAAAGAAGGTTGAGGTGCCAAAGACTATCTTGTGGGGGCATTGAAAAGTACACAGAATTTTTTTTTTAAAGAGAGAGCCTTAAAAACAGCAATAACATGAGTCATAAACTTTATAGGTCATGCTCAATATTTTTTTAACGACACACCAGAATTGCCTACTTCATTTCAGATATGAATTTCTTTACTGGAACTGGTTAGTCCTGTTAGAAAACCTTAGGTTAGAAGGAGGAAGAATGATTTTAGCTGTTCTTGATGAGGAGAGGATGAGAAAGTGCATGAAGGCAATTATAAAATAATTTTAACCTCACATGAATTATCATATGAAGTGACGGTTTTTCTCTTATAGGCACAATCCCCTATTTTTGGAAGAAAGTGAGGTCTGGTGCCTCTGTGGTTCAGCGGGAAGACCTTTCCACTGAGCCATCATGCTTTTCCAGCTGGAAAATGTGGGCCACAAATGAGCTTCTTGAGAGATAGCAACATTTGGAAGAAATGAAATTGCCTGCACAGTTCTTGTTTCCAAGGCCTCCCGGGATGTGCCACAGAAAAGCCAGGTGGGTGAACATGGATTACTTACCATTCCATAGATTCCTTAGTGCTATGATTCAAGGGACAGAGCAAGACCCTTTTAACCCTTTCACTTCCTTTTTTTATTTGATGAATAATTGACATACAATACTGTATTAGCTTCAAGTGTACAACATAGGGCTTCAGTATTTATATACAGTACGAAATGGTCAGCACAATAAGTCTAGTTACCATCTACCACCTATAAAGTTATTACAATACCATTGACTATATTTCCTGAGCTGTATTTCCACCCCACGTTTCATTTATTTCACAAATGGAAGATTGTACCTCTTAATCCCCTCCACCTGTTTCATCCATCCTCTTACCCCTCCCTTCTGGCAACCGTCAGTTTGTTGTCTTGTTTTGTTTATTGGTTTTGCTATTTAGATTCCATATATGAGTGAAATCATACAGCCTGTATTTCTGTTTTTCTGACTGACTTATTTCACTTAATATAATACCCTCTAGGCCCATCAATGACAAGATTTCATTCCTTTTTTAATGGTTGAGTAGCATCTTAGTGTGTGTGTGTGTGTGTGTGTGTGTGTGTGTGTATACCATTTCTTTATCCATTTATCTATTGATGGACATTTAAGTTGTGTCCATATCTAGGCTATTGTGAATCATGCTGTGATGAACAGAGTTGCATTTTTTCAAATTAGTGTTTTCATTTTCTTCAAAAAAAAATGCCTAGAAATGAGTTGCTGAATCATATTTTGAGGAACCTCTACATTGTTTCCCATAGTTTCTGAACCAATTTACATTCCCACCAACAGTGCACAAGGGTTCCCTTTTCTCCACATCCTCACCAACACTTGTTATTTCTTGTTCTTTTTTGATACTAGCCATTTTGACAGGTGGAGGGGGTGATATCTCATTGTGGTTTTGGTTTGCATTTCCCTGATGATTAGTGATGTTGTTCATCTTTCATAGGCATGCTAGCAATCTTCTTTAGAAAAATGTCTCTGTAGGTGTCTGCCCAATTTTTACTTTGAGTATTTGTTTTACTTGATATTCAGTAGTATGAATTCTTTATACATTTTGGACGTTAACCCCTTATTGGATATATCATTTGCAAATATCTTCTCCTGTTCAGGTCACCTTTTTTTTGTTCATGGTTTCTTCACTGTGCAAGAGCTTCTTAATTGATGTAGTTCCAATTGTTTATTTTTGATTTTGGTGTCCCTGTTTGAGGAGGCAGATCCAAAAATATCACTAAAACTGATTTCAAAGAGCTTGCTTTCTATGTTTTCATCTAGGAGTTTTATGGTTTCAGATGTTATATTTAAGTCTTTAATCCATTTTGAGTTTATTTTCACATATGGTGTAAGAAAGTGGTCTGGTTTCATTCCTTTGCATTACCTGTCCAGTTTTCCCAATACCATTTATTGAAGAGACTGTCTTTTTCCCGACTGTATATACTTATGTCATATTTTTGTGATTAAAGGACCATATTAGCATGTGTTTATTTATGGGCTTTCTATTCTGTTCCACTGATCTGTGTGTCTGTTGTTGTTTCAGTACCATGCTGTTTTGATGATTATAGCTTTGTAGTATAGTTTGAAATCTGGGAGTCTGACACCTCCAGATTTGTTCTTCTTTCTCAAGATTGCTTTGGTTATTTGGGGTCTTTTGTGGTGCCATATAAATTTGAGAATTATTTGTTCTAGTTGGTATTGTGATAGGGATTGTACTGAATGTGTAGATTGCTTTGGATAATATGGACATTTTGACAATATTAATTCTTCCAATCAGTGAGCACAGTATTTCCACTTATTTCTGTATCTTCAATTTCCTACATCAACATCTTAGAGTTTTCAGAGTATAGGTCTTTCACCTCAAAAGTTATTCCTAGATATTTTATTCTTTTGGTGCAATTGTAAATGGGATTCTTTTCTTAATTTCTCTTTCTGGAAGTTTGTTATTTGTGATGGAATGAAAAAGATTTATATATATTGATTTTGTATTCTTCAACTTTACTAAAATCATTTATTCTAATAGTTTTTTGGTTGAGGCTTTAGGATTTTTTATATAGTATGTCATCTCAAATGGTGACAGTTTTACTTCTTCCTTTCCAATTTGGATGACATTTATTTATTGTTTTTGCCTAATTGCTGTGGCTAAGTCTTCCAATACTATGTTGAGCATAAGTAGCAAGAGTGGCCATCCTCGTCTTGTTCCTGATCTTAGAGAAAAAAACTTTTTACTGTTAAGTTGATATAACCTATGGGTTGTTATGCTGGCCTTTATTATGTTGAAGTACATGCCCTCTCTACCCAGCTTGTGGAGAGTTTTTATCATAAATTGATGGTGAATTTCTTTATGTGCTTTTTCTGAATCTATTGAGATGATCATATAATTTTCATCCTTTGTTTTATTAATGTGGTGTATCAGAGTATGATTCATTTGTGGATATTAAACCACCCTTGCAACCCCAGATACATTCTTCTTGATCCTTTTAACGTATTGCTGAATTCAGTTTGCTAATATTTTGTTAAGTATTCTTGCATCTATGTTCATCAGGGGTAACCCTTTTTCTTAGTGATACCTTCCCAGGCCTAACATGATCTGTCTAAACCTACCCCCAATATGAACTGATATGTGTATCTCTTGAATCATTCTTTGATATTTACAGCACATGGCATAGTGGAAACAACCTCGGATTTGAATCTCTAAAGGCCTCAGCGAGAACTCTGGCACTTATGAGCTTTGTGAATTTGAGAAAAATTCTTCTCTAAAATATGAATAATATTTACTTTGGAGATGGGATCAAATAAGGTTATATTTTAAAGTTCCTGGTGCACAATATTGATTCAAAAATTGACAGTTGCTATTTGTACCATAGGTCTATTTTTTAGCTATTATACTCTAGGCACAGATTGCCTCTATGTAGGAAGAGCAGATAGGGGCAGGCATGTTTCTCTGGAGTGAAGGAAGGAAAAATAAGATAGTTCACACTGGTGAATGACTCAATCAGTCAGACCCCCAACAATGGGACTCCTGAGCAGATTTAACACTTTGGATGTGAGGTGAATATATCCACTCAAGTCATTCATCCAAAACATATTTATTAAGCATGGACCTTTTAGCAGAAAGGTGAGGTACTTGAAATAGTGATAGCATCAATGGATTGGTGGTCCTAGTGAAATGAAAGGATTTTGGGATCAGTGTTCTAGAGTGAGTAAAGTGGAAATAATGGAAGTAAAGAACAGGCATGAAATTGAGACTATGGAGCAGATGGCAATTGTTGGAAATAATACTATCTAGAGAAGGGCCGGTAACTTTTCTGTCACAGACAGATAGTAAATATTTTAAGCTTTGTTGGCTGAGAAGCAAAATAGAAAATATAATGTTGGTACTTACATAATCATTTTAAACAAAGCCATTTTAAAAATGTAAAATCTCCTTAGCTCATGGGCTTTACAAAATTAGAAGCATGCCAGATTTGGCTCATGGGTTGTGTTTTGCCAACCCCTGGTATAAGATGTAATTCTGTGAGTGTATGTCTACGGCAGTATGAAGATGAGCTGCATGAAGAGGGGCATTCTGGGCCACCACGGTGTTTGGGGTATCCTTTCCTAATAGGGCTTCTGTGGAGCCCCACTGGGCAGGTGGGATCTTACCAGGTAAAGCCCACTGGCAAGAGTGGCAGTCCCTCCAACCTGGTGTGGGTCAAGGAGAAGGGCAAATGGGACTTTCAGTCAAGAGTAGAGACCTGGAATAGGTCCTTACACAAGGAGGCTCTGGACAAGGACTGAAGGAGCAGGGACTGGAGGTGGGGGTTGTGCAATGGCTTCCGAGCAGATGAGTGTGACTCTTGGGAAAGACCCAAGACTATTTTCCCATGGTGGGCTGCAATATGTTTCCCGATATGTGACATGACAGAGTCCAACTATATTACAAGAGTAAAGGATCTGGTGAAATTATTGAAGGGGCTAGATATAAATCAGATGTGTTCCTCCTTTTCCATACTCCCTTCACCAGGTTTTCCTTCATGCAAATTACATGCCAATTAAGAGTCCATGGCTATTCTTTGCCTTTGTTCATATTTCTCACGTTGCAACGAAAATATGATACAAGATTCATAGTGTTTCTGTACTTTTATCTCCCACCTTCCCTAAAGGCTTTCTTATTCCTGGATTGTGGTAGTGGATCCTGTGCAAATTGCAGGAAATCTTCCCTTATAATTCTCATAGTATTGAATCAACTTTACCACTTTTCTTGTGCATGAGTCAATACTACTCCACCTAGACCTCCAGCTCTATGATGACAGGGATTTGATCACTGGAGAAGAACCTGGGGAAGCTGGTTCAACCTGTTGTCACAGTGACGAGCAGAGGGACAGACTCAGCATGAAGTATGCGGTCCCTTTAAGAGCAGATTTTTCAATATATCATTTTGTTTGAGGAAGAGATTGTCTATTTTTATATGAAAGTCAATTAATTTAAAACTTAATTAAAACACACCTTTTTGTATATGTATATTCTTAAAATACATTAGCTACTTTATTAAATCAGAGAATATAAATGAACAACTGATAGAACTTTGAAGCCACAACATTAATATGTGGGCCATATTTGAAAAGTAACATCACAGAGAGAGCTTTCTAAACATTATCTTTCAACTGAATCTTGGGCCATATCAAGAAGCTAAGTGAGACACATTTGCCTAATCATTATTGGTATTGAAAGAACACGAGAATCTATTTCTTACTGTATCTTTATTGTGACCCTTTTTGGAGGAAAAAAATGCATAAATACATTTCATATATTTTAAAATATATAGCATATAGTTTATATATAATTAATGTGTAAATATATTTATATGGTTTATAAAGTAGATCTTAAAGTTATCTTCAAGAAATGTCCTGACATAGAAAGCAACACTAACCTTTCTCAAATTATAGCCTCCCTCATGTCATCGAAGGAGAAGATTAACAGTAAAGTCATTCTCTTTGACTTAATTGTAGCCAACATTCTTGTTTGTTTCAAGGGAGATCTGTCAAGCTTCCAGTGTAGGATGTAGATCTGGTTTGGAGAGATGAAAAGCCCTTTGATATGTCCTTGTACAGAGGCATACCTCAGAAGTATTGTGGGTCTGGTTCCAGACAATCACAATAAAGCAAATATTGTAATGAAGTGAGTCAAATGAATATTGTTGGTTTCCCAGTGCATGTAAAATTTATGTGTACACTATAGTCTTTTAATTGTATAGTAACATTATGTCTAAGATACATACGTACATTAATTAAAAAATAATTTAATTTTTTATTCCAGTTAAAGTCCAATACTTTCATAAGCAGAGTTCAGAGGAATAAATGGCATAAATAGCTCCTCACTAGTAGCCTGTCTTATTCTGATGAAAGGGCTCAGCACTGGTCTTGAAAAACATGTATCATAAAGAAGAAGCCAATGGCTTACCCAGAGCCAATTTGACCAGAGAAAACCAAACCTGATATCCTCAGAAATACACACTTTGAAATAACTGAACTATATCCCCTTATGTATTTATTTTCTCTATGTAATGTTATTCAGAGGTCATTCAGTTTGACAGCTCCAGGGGCTCATAGACACCACCCATGCTCACTGAAAGCATGCATTTTATTCCTGAGACCGTGTTGTCATTGACTTACCCAATACTCCTTTGTAATGTGTTCAGAATGAAAACAACTAACAACAAATTGCATTGTAGAGTATTTTACTTGATCATATTCAAGAAAAAAAACACTGGTATTTAACCTGTGGGGAGAACAATGGCTCATCATCCAGTATATTTCTTATAATATTGAAGATCTACTTTACATTTCAACCTAGAGATTACCTTATGTTTTAAGGCTTCATTGAACCAGAAGGCTTAGAATCCAGATTCCTCAGCCACGGTGACAAATGGGAGTGCATCTGCTCTCTCAGGTCCCAGCAGAACTGTAATGTGAGGCTCTGCTGATGGTTGCGCTCTGAAATCTCAAAGCGAAGGATGGACTTGGCAATTACAAGCAGGTCCCAACTCACAGATTCTGCTCCAAAACCTATTTATTTATTTATTGAGAGTCAGTTATTTGGAACCCAAATACAACATTTCATGTACACAGTGTTAACAAATGGTAGTTCAGCTTCCAGGGAAGCCCACCATACAAGCCAACAATTATATAATTCAGGGTAAGTATGAATGAGCTGCTGCAGCAATTCTGGTCCTCCTGTACCTTTCCTGGGCACTTGCGATACATTAGGCAGTGGAGTGAACTCGGTCTAACTGAATAGGGATTGCTTTGACCCCAGAATAGTTCCCATATTCTAAGTCATTGGGGAAGAGCCCTTTTCTTTTCTAGTAGAAGCTCATATTCATAAGTATAGGATATGCATAAAATGGTTATTCCTAATTTGGGGAATATCTGTATCTGAATAATTAGATCAATGCAACAAACTCATTTGTGTAATTCTGGGCACAAAGTAAGTGTATTTGGCTTGAAAAGATCTAATTTGGCTTACTACATAGCCAAGTTCTTAACTGCTTCCTATGTTTATACTTGGTAGACTGAGCAATTGGAATGAATGGTCCTGCCCAAAATGTTTAGCAGTTTCTATGTCCTTAAATCAACCATAATAAGGGCAGTCACCTATAGTATGAAGGAAGTCATTTTTAGTTTTATCTATCATGAAATATTAGGTAGTGCAGAAAGCTGGGCTCATTTATTTTTGACTCTTTAATTTTCTTATTGAAAAATAAATCAAGTTAATTCTGACACAATGTGAATTTGTGCTTTTTCGGTTTTAAAACACAGTCCAGAAATCTTTCCTTTGCTTATTTATAGCATCCATTCTGCAAGCTGTTCTCATTCCCATGTTCCTTGCTGGCCATTAAATGTTTCGTTTCTGAGTGTTCTTTCCAAAATGCCTCTATCTCCCACTAAATTATTAAACAATTCCCATCGAAACTTCTTTAAGTTAGGATAGCCAAAAAGAAGCAGTATTACACATAGTAAAGCCCAGGATTCTTGGTTCCTCTTTGCCAAATGGTTTATTAATGTTTTCTACTTAGAATAATATTGAAATTCATCCAAAATTGTGATTTTGGAAGGATCCTTTCCTGGAACAAAGTTGTAGACTAGGCCATTTTCCATTGTTTGAAATCTGTATTTAGTTACTTTACTTAACAAAATTTAAAAATCCATTAAATACTTTTGTGTATGTTTTTCAGTGATTAAAAGTTTATACTTCCATCATTATTATTAGATAATTTATGACCTAGAGGTAACACATTAACTGTTAAAGTTAATAGTATTTATATATTTAAGAACTTTTTATATTACGGAATACATGTTTTGATAAAAGTGATTATATGTATAGTTAACAATTATTACATCAAATCTATAACTGCTTTAATACACCTTAGATTTTACCTCTTTTGAATTCTTATTTTTTTCACAATTAACATGAGTATAAATTAATTTTTAAAATTCCTTAGAATTTTACAACATTCAGAAAAATTGAAAACTATATGCTTGGTCTTAAAATAACTTGCATATAGGTACTGGGAGGATATATTAACAAAGGTTAATGAGTAAATAAGAGAATGAAGTAACTAGAGATACTCATAATTAAATGCTCTTCTTCCCTAAGATAACAAGGAAAGAAACTAATTCCCAAAGTTTTTAACAAATGTGTATTAATACCCATGTGATAAAAATCTTAGGAAAATTCCTTTCTTTTCATGAAGAGTTTCTTACAAAACACACAAATACATATAACTCAGAAAAGATAAAGTTGAAAAAATTGTTTTTAATCCTTACGTTTCATAAACCCAGAGCTGGAGGGGATTCCATGAGTTACCTATTGCTGTGTAACTGATTTTAGTGATCTGAAACAACAATGACCACCTTCCCCTGTCTGTAGGTCAGGAATCCAGTCATGGCTACGAGACTCTCAAGGCTACAGTCAAGGTCTCCCCGGGGGCAGGGGACATCTCACAACTTACAGGGAAAGATCAGCTTCCACGACCACCCGAAGGGTTGCTGACAGGATTCAGTTCCTCACAAGCTATTGGACAGAGAACCTCAATTCCTCGGAGGCTTCCCTCTGTCATTCCTCACTCCCTAAGGCAACCCACAGTATGGCAACTGGCTTCATCAGAGCCAGCAAATCAGAGGGCATGGAAGTGTGATAAAAACGGAAGTCTCAGACCTGTGCAACAAAAGCTCAAGAGCAATATCCCTTCACTTGGCCATATTTTACTAGCTATACGCAAGTCATTAGGTCCAATGCAGACTCGAGGGCATGGGGTTCCATAGAGCCTGCAGCCCAGGCAGCCAGGATCGCTGGGGGTCATTGCAGACACTGCCTACGACAGGGGCTTTAGACATATGCTGAGGCAAACTCTTCTTTATAGAAGAAACTGAGATGTAGAAAAGTAAATAAATTTATCTGACATCTACATTTACCGAAGGCCATCGATACTAATAATAAACTATTGATTCCTTCATAGGCTTGCATTTATTGCTAAATGCTTGTACATGTCACTTAGTTTAATCCTCTCAGACACCTTTTGAAAAAATTATATTCTAAACCCAATTTAAAAATAAGGAAACAGAATCAGAGAGATTCAACAATTTGCTGAAATGATAGAACTTGTGATGGCTGAGCTGAGATTTGATTCCTGGCATCCTGACTCCAGTTGCTACCCTCCTAGGAACAGTATTCTACTGAAATGGTTACATGAATGAAATCTTAAATTGCTGTGAACCAGTTGTCAAGGACATTTCTATATTTTTACACATATTATTTTTAAATCTCCATGTGACAATTTAGTCTATTATTAAGGTCAATAAAATATTTTTCTACTCTCAAAAACTAATGTGCTTGTTATATCATATAATTGCAAAACATATTATCACTTTTTCCTTATTTGGCATGATTTCCAAAGCAAAAAAATTTATTGTTTTATTGAGAAATCAGTTTTTGAGAGTGTGCATTGTTTTGTAAGACAGTGCAGCCATATGCAACAAAAACCTTAAAATATTCATTTTTCAATTTCAAAGTTCATATGTAGAGAATAAATAAAAATACATATGTAGATACCTACAAAAGACACTCTATACAATTTTTAATGGTAATATAACCTATAATGAAAAAAATCCAAACTTTGAAGTATATTGAGAAGTCATAAAATATTGTCTAGTCATTTTAAAGGTTATCATGGAAAATTATTAGAAAATTATGATTAGTGGAAAAAATCACACATTTTTTTTTGTAGATAATTATTTTTTATTGAAGGGTAGTTGACACACAGTATTACATTAGTTTCAGGTGTACAACACAGTGATTCAACATTTATATACATGATAATTCTAGGTACCACCTATCACCATACCAAGTTGTTACAATATCTTGACTATAATCCTTATGCTATACATTACATCCCGGTTACTTATTTATTTTACAATTGGAAGTGTGTACTTTTTTTCTTTTTTTTTTGTGAGGGCATCTCTCATATTTATTGATCAAATAGTTGTTAACCACAATAAATTTCTGTATAGGGGAGTCAATGCTCAATGCACAATCATTAATCCACCCCAAGCCTAATTTTTGTCAGTCTCCAATCTTCTGAAGCATAACGAACAAGTCCTTACATGGAGAACAAATTCTTACATAGTGATTAAGATACATGGTGAACAGTACAAGGGCAGTCATCACAGAAACTTTCGGTTTTGCTCATGCATTATGAACTATAAACAGTCAGTTCAAATATGAATACTCATTTGGTTTTTATACTTGATTTATATGTGGATACCACATTTCTCTCTTTATTATTATTTTTAATAAAATGCTGAAGTGGTAGGTAGATACAAGATAAAGGTAGAAAACATAGTTTAGTGTTGTAAGAGAGCAAATGTAGATGATCAGGTGTGTGCCTGTAGACTATGTGTTAATCCAAGCTAGACAAGGGCAATAAAACATCCACGTATGCAGAAGAAAAAATCACACATTTTTAAATGAAGCACAAACTTAACTATGAAAGGAACATTGGTAGGAAAACAGGGCATAAGGAATATATGAAACTATTTTACAGAGGTAGCCTGTGAATTACGAGAGCAATAGCTCTACTTTGTCCTTTACTGAGATTTACTATCTTGAAAACACAGGAATAAAATTAATTACATAAATGAAAAAATATATTCCTAGGAAAACTGACAATTCCCTCCTTTCATCATCTAAA
Organism: Manis pentadactyla; assembly: GCF_030020395.1. Taxonomy (NCBI): domain Eukaryota; kingdom Metazoa; phylum Chordata; class Mammalia; order Pholidota; family Manidae; genus Manis; species Manis pentadactyla. The sequence continues at coordinate 11,159,780 of NC_080034.1, forward strand.
CCCATCCTCCTGGTATCCTGTCAAAATTTCATTCTTGGAATTTTAAGAATTTACTATTCTTATTGACTTGGCTGCCCATCACTCCTACAAGACCGAAGCCCCTTAGGGTAAATGGTCCATCTTACGAATCCTCAGTGCATGGCATACTGCTTGGGCCAAAGTATGTGCTTAAGAAATGTTGCTTCAATGAGTGAGAAGTAAATGAGTCTATGTGGTTGGCATTTTTGCTTATCTTCCTTTCCATGGTTTTGACATTCAATTTTGTAAATACTGTTTACATATAATAGAGCTCAAATCTTTTTGGGAAAATTGATGGACAAAACAATTTCAATTTTTTAATGGAGATTTTTTTATTTAAAAAAAGAGCCTTAGACTATAGGGCCTGGCCCCCCCAATTCTGGACAACTGTAGCATTTTCAACATTTCTCTCATCAAGTAAATTTTGGAGTGTCTTGGCAGGAAGAATTATGCCTTATTCATTTTTCTTTACCCAAGGACCCAACACAGTTCCAAGCCCAAAGCAAGTACTTCAAAGGGTAGCAGGACATAGTAGAAATAAAAGCTCTGAGAAGGGCTGAATTCCCTCCATGTCTTTAAAAAGTAACACTTTTACTTGCATTTTATATGTGTAGAAAACTATAAAAATGCAAACAAGGAAAGTCCTGAAAAATAAACATAAATAATAGATGTTTGTTAGAAAAATTCTAATAGTGAAGATAGGGAATGATTCTTCTTTTTCACATTTCTGTCTCCAATGATAACTGTTAACATTTCTTGTGATTTCTAATAAATTTCTTGTGATTTCTAATAAAAAAAATCCATATGCCAAAATACCAATAACAAGTTACATTCTTGTACACAATTGCTTCCAAAGTTTAGTATGCACAAGAGTCAGTTGGAAGGCTGGTTAAGACAGACTGCTGGGCACTGTGCCCAGAGTTTCTGATGTAGACGTCCAGGTGGTACCTAGAATTTGCATTTTCCAGGTGATTTCTATGCTCCCAGTCCCACGATCACACTTTTGAGAACCTCTAGGGAACACAGTTTACCAAAGTGATAATGAAGTGCACACTGCCTCTCCCTTGCTGATTCACTCATCTCTTCTAAATTCAACACAGAAGCATCCAGAGTCCGAAGAAAAAGAGTATTTAAAGGAAACAGGAGAAAATTACAACTGAAAGCCTTGTAGGGTATGAAGCAGGGGCATCAATTGCATTGTAGAACATAGGTCAAATTTTTCTTTTCCCCCTGGACTGGTTCCTTTTAGGCCACCATTTTTATAAAAATCTCCTTTCTCACCTCTCTTAGATTTCCCTACTCTCAACAATTAAGCATGCTTTTATGGGGAAGTCATGCTGTCTTCTAAAGTAAGCAGTAATTTAAAGGATCCACAAGCAGACAATTGCAACTTCTCATTAACTTAAAAAAGCAGAGCAGAGTGATCCTCTGATTTCCTAAAGTGTGTTTCTGATTCTCTGTTTTTCTATGATTAAAAAAGCTTTTTCTTAAGTTCTTCATATAAAACTCTAGCCTCTCTCCCTATTACTTGAAGTTTTGAAGTTCCTTGTAATATTCTCTGTTATTCATATGGGTGAAATACCTAGTAATGGCATATGTCATGTGATTCAAAGAAAGGTTTAGCAAAATTGGTGAAGATACAATTCAAACCTAGCTTACTTTTATCTTTAAGATTATACACTATAATTATAAATTGCTAATCATATGGTTGACTACATTTGAAGAATGCAGATTTCCAGGGTTTGCAAAATGAGCTTAGTGGTCTTATGTAAATGTGATGAAATTTGGAAGCCTGGTAGTATTCCCAAAGAGGAATTGAAAAAAAAATTAAATTAATTTTCAACTCTACTGAGAGGCCTTAGAAGGAAAATAGGAGAAACAAAAGAGCCAAAATTCTCATGTATAAGCCTAAGTCAGGAGAATGGCAAAGTGCCATGGGGAGATCCCATCTGCTATCATATTAAGTATCAATATATTTTATATAATTAAAATGTTAATGCAATAATTGCTATAACAATTGCTTAACCAATTAGTATGTTCATAAATGGTAAGGTAATATGTTTTGTTACATTTGGTCTGCTATAGCTTGCTATAATTTGAACAATTCATATAATCAACCTCATTTAAAATCTTGGTTATGCTAATGAATTATAATTACTCACTTTACTTTCAGGTCACTGAGTGATGGCATTTTGGGGCCAGCAATTCTCCAAGGTTTCAAAAAAGGCTACTACCCACTGAAAGATGTAATTTCAGTGTAGTAAAAAAAAAAAAAAAATACATCTCAAATGGAAAGAGGCAAGTAATATTTTAATGTCGTTTTCTCTTGTTAAGCTTTATCTTATTAAGGATATAGTGAGACATTTTATAAATGCTAGTAACTGTTTATTCCTTTTAGAGGTGGTAGAAAGGAATAAAATATAAAACTTAAAACTTTTGTGCATAAAAATCAGAGACAAGGAATGAAAATATCAAGTATTTGTGATGCCAGCAAAGAAGAAAACACACGTATATCCTCAATTTTTAACTTCTATAGATATTTAAAGTCAGAGTATAGAAAGCAGGATCTCATGATTAAGAATCTCAAAGAAGGCTCAAATTTTGTCAGTTAATTTGATATATTCTTCCTCGTCTAAGGTCTGACTCTTGTAAGCAACAGATCTTGTCTTTCCTGACAGAGGAAGAATAGATTGCTCTTTACAGATGAATTCTTGTTAATCAAAATCAAAACATGAACAAGAAGTCCAAGTTACTAATTTAAAATGAGGCTATAACTGAAATGTAGAACTTGTCAATCTTGTTAGTGCAAACAGTGAATTCTCTCTCTGTAGGCACTGGAAGTACAATTAAAACCAAAGTTTGGGGATGAGCATGGATCAAGGGTAATTCAAATACTTAATGACATGAAGCAAAGACAAATATATTCATTTTCTTAATAGCCATTACCAAACCTCTCATGCCCTCTTATAAAACTATCTTTATTATACTTCATGTCACCCAGACCTCATCCTTGTTACTGGCCGACCTCACTCACTCACTCAAGCTCATATACCTTCATGTTCTTTGAGGACTCTGTTCTCTGACTTGTAAATTTTCTCCACCATTAATTCCACTATCTTCCTGGACAACTTCAAAGTGTGTAGAAAAATAGACATCCACACCTTAACTTGAGACCACTGTGACTTTCTGAACCCCAGTGAACTTACCACCTTCTGTGCTCCAACATCACTAAATTGTTTCATAAACCAGTCACAGTATCTATTACATTTCTGAAATCTAAACTCTCAGAGTCCATTTTTTTAGCCACAGAATCTGCACTTCCAGAATTTTCATTCTCTTGCTCATAATCTACTTTTCTCCAACCTCAACTAGTTTTAGACCTTATTTTAGGGAAAATAAGTTTTCCCCTAACTTAAATGGTCTGCTTAAAAATTAGTTTGAATCACTCCAGGCACAGTGGACATTTATTCCAGTTGGCCTACTGACAGACTCAGTTCAGTCCTGGTTTCTTGGCATCCTGTTTGGGTGATAACTGTTAAATACGTCTGTTAAATATGTTCCGGTTTGGGTTATACTGTCATCCAACTAGGAAACACGCATTCCCTTTCTCCTTATTATCCTGTACACTCCTACCTCAGTTCTGTTGCAGAGTAACTGCTACGGACTTGGCCATCCCTTCACTCAGCTCACTGACTGTGTCTGGAGAAAACACCGCAGCGTTCACAGAGGCTGATGTGAATCCCTGTTCTCTAAGCCCACAGGCGATCCTCTTCGCCCATCCCTTTCTCATTGCCTTAAGGGACTCTTCCGGACTTTGAATTTTCTTTCAAACTCCCTACCTACAAGCTACTCCCTCAATGTCAGGCCGAATCTGTTTCCTAAATCATTAAGACAATGAAACCAATAGGTTTCTTTTTGTCTTCCCTGAACTTTACGAATGAATGGCCATTCATTCATTCACTCTCCGACCCCCTTCCCTTGGCAGTGGCAGCGCTGTGCCTCCTCCAGTAGAGAGTAAATCTCTGTGGGTGGGGTTGAGATTCCAAGCTTCTCACGTCTCAAATACTTTGTCCCATCAATCGAGCTTTCTTTCCTGCATTATCAGCCTTGGTCTCCTTAATCAATTTTTATCCCAGACACATGTATACAACAAAGTCTATTCAATATTTAAAATGAAAAAATTCAATATCAATATTCAACATTAAAACCAAACTTTTTTCCTTCTAATTCCCATTTTCTTCTGTTTGGTGCCTTCTTTGTCATCCTAAGATGAACTTTCAAACGGGCTAATCAGCTCTGTGCCCACTTCATCACCTCCCATGTACACCTAAGTCCCCTCTGTCCTGGCTTCCACCCTCTACTCTGTAGGAACCGCCCTCTCCAGCACCAGCTATGCATGGTTTTCTCTAAATTTTGTTCCTTCAGTGACACTAAGACATTCTCTCCTGTTTTTCTCCTATATCTTTGGCTCCAATTCAGGCATTTTTACTGTTTTTTTTTTTCTTTACTCACCTCTTTAATATCCATGTTCACCAAGACCCATCCTTGACCCTGTCCTTTTCCCCTTCTATTCATTATGCCTGTGTACCTCATCAAGACTAGTTTGCCTGAATGCTTATTTTAATCACCTTCATACAGGTTATGAACCAACATTAGAAGCTGTATCTATTACAGAGAGTAATAAGGTGCATCAGCAGCTCATGTTTGACCTCAGTCTTTTCCAGAAGACTTCTCTGCTACTCGGGGCTATTCAGTAGTCATTCTGTCAAAAGACTTCAGTTACCGATAGTTCAGCCATTCGAGTTGGTAAGTCTCTTTAGCTAGCTCCAAATAAGAATACTTTACTCCCAAATTCTTTTAACTTTGACTTTTATACCAGACACAATTCATATGCACTTAGGTAAACTTGCATGTAACCTTACCTAGAAAATAATTAGTCCCCATGAGCATAGTCAACATCAGGACCTTTTGGGGGATTATTTAAGCTTGATGGGAGATTCATGTGAACAGCTACAAAACTGATAAGACTGGAAATAGTAGGGATACTATAACATCTTATGAAGTGTTCAAAAATGATTTTTAGGAAAAATAGGCCTTATCTACTCTCTGTAAATGTGTGGCATATGGGGATACCTTTTCCAAACACCATGGGCAGTAAGATGCCCTCTGGAGCTCCGAAGTATCAAATCCCTTTATAACTGACCAAAGCACAAGAGTGCACCAAAATGTGGAGATTCACTTTTAGCATAGTGGAAGCAACCATACTAAAATGGGTTAGTAAATCAATGGATTCATGGAAATTTGACCTGTTTGCATGAAGAAGATCCGTCATAATGAAGTCTGCACATATTAATCACATTGGCATGTTGACTGGCATTTATCTCCAACACTCAAAGAGGAGAAACCAGATATGCCAAGATTTGTTCAAAGGTTATAACTTTCAGGATTATTTTCTTCTGAAGTATCCAGATATCTTATAGAAAAGGACATAATACTTATCTTAGACATTGATGTGCTGTGGATAGAGAGCAAAAAATAGAATATTTATCAGAAAACTTCTCTCACATGTCTTGTTTTGTCCCTTGCAAATATAGCATGGCAGAGAAAGCATTCATTTTAATTTTGAACAACTAATAAGCTTTGCTTTTTCAAGCCTTGAACTATTTTTCAATTTTTAGTATAAAAATACCTCTATTTATCTTAGCCTCTAGGCACTTGTACATTGAAAATACATAAATCATTTGAGAACTAATAAAACAACGGCAGCCCAGCAGAAACTCATGGAAATGAAAGCATTGTTTTAAAGACCAACACACAAAATCTCTATTGGTCTGAATGTAAAAAGAAACAAAGACTGCTTGCTTTCAGCAAAACTGAGTTATTTGTGAACGGGCCACATTGTGATGGCAAAGGAAGGTTTTATCTGTCGTGAAGGAGACTAGGAATCAATATATTCCACAAGGCTTAGGTGACCACATCCTGACTGGGATTTAAAAAGTAGCTTGGGACAGGAGAGCAGCCTGAAGAAAGATAACACGAGACCTTGATAAGAGGCCCAGGAAATCCTTTACTTTAATATCCTTATCAGGTATATTTTGCCTTTTTTTTTTTTTTCCTCAAAATTAGGTAAAGGGCCTACTTAAATGCCTAGATTTCCTTCTCTGTCTTAAAGTCTTTAGTGGAAAAGCAGCCATTAAAACAAAAAGGTATAAAAGGTACAAATCATATAGACAAAAAGATACCAATTACACATATACATATTTATCAGAATATATAGAGTATTTATATCACAAATATTGATTTTATTATCACAAATATTAGATGAGGCAATATAACCTTTATAGCTTTTCATTCTCTCCCCAAGATGTCAGGCAATTCCCATGTATGCTTTCATGCTTGTCTTCAGTGGCTCTGATTTTCTACCGGCTTTTGATTCTTCATTCTGACATTGCTCTTCCCTTCCCCTTACCTTGGAATAGACCCAAAAGGTGACAACTTCCTCCTCTCCTGTGTTGGTCCCACAGACGACTCCCCAAACTACCAACATCTGTGTGCCCTAAAAGAGGACTTCAAAAGGCATCCAAACACTAATTTTACTTAAAAGTATCATGGGGGAAAGGTTTATACCTACTAATCTTCAAAACAATGGACAACAACAAAAAAAATCACACATTGCACATCCCTGTTCTTTAACCTCTTTGCTTCTTCCGCTACCGGGGCCATCACTCACAATGACAGCTTCACCTTTTCTGGAGTAAGTCTAGTTCCCTAGAACTGTTTCTATTCTCCATCTCTCTAATCTCTTACTACTCCCACCCCACCTAAAGGTCCTGGGGAATTCTGATTTCTTCTCCCAGCTCATTTCAACTCAGTCAAGCTCCACTTCCTAAATTCAGCCAAAAAGTTTATACTTGTATATCATAAATTTTTGAAATACTTAATTAACCCAGAATGGTCTTCCTTTTCTATTTTCATATAAAGGATTCACATACCTGAAAAGTAGACTTCTAAAATGGGAAAGTTTTCCTCTGATACATATAAAATGTATGTATACATACTTACTTTTCTAGAGTTGAGTTCTGCATGCCAGTATCTTGAATTACTTTAATTCATGACACTCTAAATTATGGGTTCTGGTTTTCTCATTTAACAAATAAGAAAATAAAGGTCCCGAGAGAGCACAAGAAACGTGCTCAAAGTTCTCATAGGTGGAGCCTGGACTTGAACTCCTGAAGGTATGAGTCCAAGGACTCGATTTCTCAATGGCAGAGATCTCTCTAATAGAGAAGATTGCTCAAAACACTTTTGTTTTTGCTCATATAAAAGTTATTTTATGCTTTGGTCATCAGAAAGTCCACACAATTACATCTTGAATAAGACATGAACATGGAGTTAAAATTCAATAATCTGGAAGGGTAGATTGAAACTGAAAAATGAAACAGTGTAGTAGTTTTGAGAGACCAATGGGCGTAACATACTTTGTGTCCTAAATGTTCCAATAGGATAATGACATGATTTGTAAAATAAAGTATATTCATAGTCAGGAATGAAAAATGGACATGTGATTGGGAGTGGGGTATCTTTTAGGATAAACAAGAGAAATCTCAGGTCCTTTGATTCTTCTTACACCAATTTATTCCAGAGTTGGAAAACTGACTCCTAAACTCTTAGTGCTGTGTAGATCTGCCTCATATAATTTTTTAAAATTTTGGTATCATTAATATAAAATCACATGAACAACATTGTGGTTACTAGATTCCCCCCATTATCAAGTCCCTACCACATACCCCATTACAGCCACTGTTCATCAGTGTAGTAAGATGCTATAGAGCCACTACTTGTCTTCCCTGTGTTATACTGCCTTCCCCATGCCTCTTCCTACATTATTTGTGCTAATGGTAATGCCCCTTATTTCCCTTCTTCCTCCCTTCCCACCCATCCTCCCCAGTCCCTTTCCCTTTGGTAACTGTTAGTCCATTCTTGGGTTCTGTGATTCTGCTGCTGTTTTGTTCCTTCAGGTTTTGCTTTGTTTTTATACTCCACATATGAGTGAAATCATTTGGTACTTGTCTTTCTCCATCTGGCTTATTTCGCTGAGCATAACACCCTCTAGCTCCATCCATGTTGTTGCAAATGGTAGGATTTGTTTTCTTCTTATGGCTGAATAATATTCCATTGTGTATATGTACCACATCTTCTTTATCCATTCATCTACTGATGGGCACTTAGGTTGCTTCCATTTCTTGGCTACTGTAAATAGTGCTGTGATAAACATAGGGGTGCATCTGTCTTTTTCAAACTGGGCTGCTGCATTCTTAGGATAAATTTCTAGAAGTCGAATTCCTGGGTCAAATGTTATTTCTATTTTGAGTTTTTTGAGGAACCTCCATACTGCTTTCCACAGTGGTTGGACTAGCAGTGTAGGAGGGTTCCCCTTTCTCCGCATCCTTGCCAGCATTTGTTGTTCCTAGTCTTTTCTTTGTTGGCCATCCTAACTGCTGTGATGTGGTATCTTACTGTGTTTTAATTTGCATTTCCCTGATAATTAGCAAACTGCCTCATATAATTTTAAATGAAGCACATGGCTCCAATAAACACTGAAAAGCACTTAAAGATCCGCTAGGGAAAATTTATTAATGAGCCAATGAATTTTTAAAAGTTTATGTGAGTGAAGTTTATTGATTTTGTGTGTATGAATGTATGTGAAGCCACAGTTGCTGATTTCAAAGCACCTCCTTGCAAAAGGTCAGAGGATTGTTGAATGATTGTGTCACCTCTAGTGTGTCACATAGTGTGGTGGGAGAAGTCACTTTTTAAAAGCTAGGCAGATCTGGGTTTGATTCCTAGCTCTTCTGTTTCTGGCTGAGACATTAGGAGCAAATAAGCACTCTATACATATGTTTCTTTTCCTCTAATGCCAGCAGATGATGGCTGGTGTGTAGTGGTATTTCATTGTGGTTTTAATTTGTTTTTCCTAATTACTAATGGTGTTGAATATCTTTTCATCAGCTTATTCCAATACCTTATGTTTTCTTTAGTTAAGTGTTCAAATTTTTTTCTGTTCTTAAAAAATGGGTATGTTTCTTAGTGATATGGACAATTCTTTATATATTCTAGCGACAAGTCTTTTATCCAATATATAATTTGAAAATATTTCATCAGTTAGTGGCTTGTCTTTTCATTTTATAACATTGGCATTTAAAGAGTGGACATTTTTAATTTTGATGAACTCCAAAACGTCAACTTGTCCTTTTATAGCTTATGCAACTTCTTGCGCAGTCATTCCTATTAGTGTCTGCAGTATGGACCGATATGGTAATCTGTGAATATCCAGATCGCCCAGATCCCAAAGGAGTCTATTATGACAGAGGGCAGAAGAGTTAATACAGCAAGACCATAAATATTCAGTGAAGCCCATTCCAAATTCATGTAAAAGGTTTCTAATATTCTCCTTTTTGATAGGAATATAAAAGAATGTTTCTGTCAGATCAATTCCAAAAAGCAAGTTCCTAAGAGCATGTTAATTTGCTCTAGCACAGATACATTTAGCACAGAAGTTGCGGTTGAGTTACCCTAAGAGAGTTTAGGATAATCTGAGTATTTGAGGTTTTCAAGTTCATAATAACCAAGGATCCTGTGTCTTCCCTACAGAGCCCTAGCAATGGAGTAGGAACCTCCTGACTTAAAATTCAACTTTTTCCAGGGTTTTGCTACCCTTATGATTGCACTCTAAGGTGATCGTCAACTTTTTCTGCCTTTGCTGTAAGAATTGACTCTCTTTATGTGCTCCAAGGCTCTTTTACGTTCATCCTTCACTGTTAGTTGGTGAATAATCACTCTTAGTCCTTAATTGTCCATATCATTGATTGGCTCCAGAAAGAGCCATTCACATCTATAGTTCTCATATTGTTATTTATCCAACACTTCCCAAAGGTCTGACACACCGCACCTGTCCAGGTATTCCTGGTGTCCCATCCCAGTTCACTACCAGTGAGAGTGTTAGCAAATGTGCTACTAGCTGTACTAGGTGTGTTCAGTGTTCCACTTACCACTGATAGGGAGCCTCGCTGTTCACTTGCCAGTGGTGACAGAACCATAAAATCCCACTTACAGTAAGTTTCCTTGGACCCTTCTACCAACTGTCTTAAATGCAGTGTCTAGGAAACAGACTCAGAGACAAATATCTGGACACAGGAATTCTGGGGGAAGTGATCTTGAAACAACACCTATGGGAAACTGAAGGCAGGAAGACTGGGCAGAGGAAGAAATTTAAGTGTAATACAGCACTAGCAAAGGTCCAGCTCATCCCCTAGCTCATCCCTTGGGGAGCTTTGACCCTTAGGTCAGATGTTTATTAATTCATTTAAAATAACGATAAAAACATAACATGTTAAAATAAACAATGCATTTCCATGAAACAGCAACTATATTTTGAAGACAGAAGGTTTAGTCAGAAGAGTGGCATTATATTTTTGTGAAGTTCTTTAATTTCTGGTTCAATAGAGAGAAGCTAGCTTCAGGCTGTTGCCCTATGACATATCTATCATATAACCTCTGCAAGTTTCCACTGTAAACTCATGAGAGAATGGAAGTGAAAAAGGCAAAAACATCCCAGTATGCTCATGAAAGTATTTTGGGTTTTGGAGACACGCAGGAGCCCGCGGAGCGCGCAGGGAGAACCGGGGCGTCAGAGCATGCTCTGAGAGGGAATGCAGTCACTCTCCCTGACAGCATGGCACTGTGAGTCTCTTTTGATCCTTGTAACTTGTTGGCTTAATGGACTTGTGGAAAGTCACTAGGGATGTTTCCAAATATGCTGAGTGTCTTCTCCATCTAGGCCCTGGAAGCAGCATTATTTTGTTTCCTTTGAAGTTAAGTCTAGATACATGATTCAGCCTGAGTAGCGCATGTCATTTTCTGGGGAAGCTGAAGAGACAGTATGCAGTTTGCTCCCCCCTGCCTGGAGTCCCTGAGTATTGACAAAGAGCAGAACCCACGTGCTGATGCACGTTGGAAATGTGCTATGAACAAGTAAACCTCCTATGCTACATCGCTGAGATTGTGTGGATGTCTGTTATGATAGAACAACCTATCCTGTACTAATGTCCTCCTCCTGCCCCTTCTTCTCTCTCTCTCGCTCTGTGTGTCATGTCACTTTATTTCTCCCTGCTCCCCAGCTCCAAGTATGCTTAAACATTAGTCCCAAGATTTAGATTAGGGGCCACAGGACTTGAACGTAAACCAAATATCGCTATGAATGGGGTGGTGTGAACTTTAACTTGTGCAGGACTTAGTGAAGTAATGCTTCAACTCCCATTAAACTTTTGTTTCTTGAAACTTATTCGGAAAGTTGTAGCTAAGGTTGGGAACAGGAAATTGTCAGAGAAGGAATTGCACATTTTAAGTACATGCTTCTAATACCTTCAAAAATCTAGCCTCACTAGTTTTTTAGTAACAATACAGAAAGGACAACTGTGCAATTTGCCAGTGTATGAATCATTTATGTCATATTTAAATAGGAAAATTTTATGTATCATTGTGTTAGGATAAGGAAGAGGTGGTAGGATTTTCAGCACTTTAAGGCAAAAAAATGCAGCCGAAGGCAACTTCCTAAGAATTTTAAGATAAATTGCAAAATCTTTTAGAAATTTAGAATTATAGATCAGGGGGTAGTAGGTGACAATTCTACCCCTTTGTCTTTCTGTGAAAGCTTACAAATGCACAAGAACTCAGCCATGAATAGATGCAGTCGTCTTTTGGGACTCTGTGTGTGCACGTGTGTGTGTGTGTGTGTGTGTGTGTGTGTGTGTGTGTGTGTGTGTGTGTGTGTGTGAAAGAGAGATAGGCGTAAATGCAACAATGTAACCTTTCTTATATTCTTATGGCTGAGTTTCCAAAGAAAAATGCAGTAGGAACCAGGTACCTGAGGTGAACTGCTAGAATACATAGGCCGGTCTTGATAAAAGATTGTGCAGTTGGCTTAGCATTAGCCCATCAGTGACCTTGAGTCTATATAAAGAGAAGGAAAAGTATTAGCCGAGAAGCTGAAGAGCCAGGAGTAGTGCTTTCTTTGGAGAAAGATATTTTTACAAATATCTCACAACTCTCACATGAAGGGTGGCAGAAAAATTCTCCCTCACCTCAAGAGTCCAGTAAGATCACCTGGAGAACTTGGTATGTCTTTTCTGAAGTGTGAAGGACTGGTGTCAGACACATCTTGAAAAACCTGCGGTCTCCAGCCAGTGGTCAGCAAGCCACAAAGTGGACGGCTCTTCGTGGGTGCCTCCACTCTCGGACTGAGGGCAGCCAAGGTGGTCTGCGTGCGCAACGTAGGATGATGTGTTCCCGGAGGAGGCAGCTGCACCAGGTCATCTTGGGTAGAATTCTGCCCATGGGACAGTATAAGGGTCAAGGTGAGTTTACCAGAGAGGAAATTCAGAAACCAGGTAGCAGAGAGAAATTGTGAGGGGTCAGAGCAGGCACCGTTTGCTTCAAAGAACTGTAGATAAGGCCAACTCAGGAGGGAAGGTCACCAGAGGAACACTCCCTCCTGCCCCAGTCCTGGAGAGAATCAAACACTGGGATCTCCGCACTCAGAAGAAACCACGGTAATGGCCAGTATTGCAGCTTTTGGTGAGGAAGAGATTGAAGGAGAGGCATGCACCCACAGGCATGCAAGACTAGAGGGCTAGGGCAGGGGTGCAGAGAAATCTTCAACTGGAGAAAAGTGTGCACATTTGATGCTATATTGGACCAGGTATTCTTTAATATATCATAAAATATCATTTAATATGTTATATATCATATATCATAGAAGGAGGCAGTTTATTTACTTCTTACAAATGATGAAAGACTGGGGTTTCATCCAGGGACAGGGAAAAATGGATACAGAGGAAGGGCTTGTAAGGGCAATGGTGAAGAGAAAAATGATGTGGTTATTCTACCCAGCAAGCAGGGTAAATAAACATCATTTGTCTTAATAAACTGATAGAAAATTAAAAAGCAATAGAATTATTTTCATTCCAGACTAAGAGTGAACATTGGCATTAAAAACAAAACAAAGCAAAACAACTCTTTAACAAGCCCATTCACAAAAGTTTCAGGCTCCCTCTTATGGAATAACTACTAGAAAAATTTTATCTGTAAACATTGTTCAAATTTGTCAGTCTTTAAGTCCACAAATACTTGTGACAGCTAGCTTTAAAATTTTGTAAATCAATAATCCTTTGTGCTAAAATATTATATTTTTACTTTTTTTTTTGAGAAGCTTTCAAAGTTTAAAAAAAAAATCAGTTTTGTTCCAGTTTAACTTGTGTAAGAAAATTTCAGTTGAGCTTTTCATTTTCCATCCTAACATAGCAGCTTTTTATGATACTGCTCTGTGTTATATATTTTGAGCCTTTTAGCACCTGGGTTCCTTTTTTGATATCCTATAATTGGTATCATTCAGTTAGTAGGAGTCAGAAAGAGAAACTTAATAAGAAGTTGTAAGAGAGTGCAATAAATGGAAATCAGCCCTTAGTATAAAGAAGCTTTATTATCTCTTCTCTTATATCATTTGATGCAGCATTCTAAAATTCAGGCAATAATACAAAAGAAAAGCAATACTGCTCTTCAAAAATGCTATTTGTATATTCTATCTCATTTAGGCTCCATGTGCATGTTTAGAACTAGTGGAGGGAACTAGAAGGGATACAAAGAAGTCAGACTGTTTTTTTACCTTCATTGGCACTAATAAATTCAGTTGTGTACAAATGAGCTTAAGGATCTCTGTGCAATTAGCTTTCCATATTACCTTGAATGTTTTACTGCAGATTGTTAGCTAATCAAGCTGGGAAATTGACATAGAGTGTACACAAAATTGTTTATGACTAATATTACAAACAAGTAGGGCAGATAGCATTGTATCTGTTTCAATGATGTGATAAGATAAGCAGTGATATCAGCATCAGCATTGCCTCTGTTTAGGTGTAATTGTGCAAATTGCTACCTAATCAGATGAGAAACACAGTACTAGAAAGGCCAATGTTCCTTCTCTGTGGTATTACCTTTGTGGATTTAGCTATATGTGTAAAGAAGTTTATGACTTCAATACAAAGAACATATGAATAAATATGTATTTTAAAAAAACATTCCAATACAGAAAAATGAACTTGCCTTTTTTCCAATATAGGCCTTAGGTACTTCCATAAAGCTCAAACTTGGGCAAATGCATAATATTCACTAGAAAAAAATAGAACTCTGTTTATCAAGCCAGATGCAGTTATTAGCTCAAAGGATTCTGACAAGCTCTGCACAGCAGGGCGTCACCTAGAATTGTACATGTCTGACACAGACATGTGAATTTTTCAAGAAGTAAGGTTGAAAATTTGTAAGCATCAGAGGAGATATGTATTTTCACCTTTCTATAACTTTTGTTTTATCTCAAGTTTTATGACCCCTCTGTAGGTTCAACAACGTCTCTTGTCTGGTAAAAATTTCCATTAGAGGAAAGATTTAAGAGGAAGAATAAGGAGGCCAAATTAGGGTCACATGTCCTAAAAATAATTCAGATATATTGTTTCTGCCTACACTTTTTAAAACTGAGGTATAATTGACATGCAATGTTATATTAGCTTCAGGTAGGTGTTCAAAATAGTGATTCCACACTAGTATACATTGTGAAATGGTCCCTGCAATAAACTAGTTACCATCTGTTCCCATACAAATTAATCAAATATTACTGGATGCATTTCCCATGTTATATATTACCCCAGAACCTTCTTCTCTCTACCAATCTGTAATCTGTATCTATGTGTCTGGTTTTGTTTTCATTGTTTGTTTTGTTAAGTCTATCTGGTCTACTGTGTCACTTAAGGGTTTTGTTCTCTTTGTTTTGTTTTTCAGATTCCCCATGATGTTTATTTTTCTCTGACTCATTTCCTTTAGTATAATACTCTCAAGGTCCATCCACATTGTCACATTAGCAAGATCCCATTCTTTTGTATAGCTTAGTAATATTCTGTCACATATATATCCTATCTTCTTTATCCATTCATCTATCAATGTGTATTTAATTTGTTTCCATATTTTGGCTATTGTAAATAGTGCTACAATGAACAGAGGAATGCATGTATCTTTCTGATTTACTGTTTTCATTTCCTTTGGATAGATACCTGGTAGTTGAATTGCTGGATCATATGGTATCTCTATTTTTAAGGTTTTGAGAAAACTCCATACTTTTTTCCATAGTGGCTGCACTAATTTTCATTCCCAAGAAGAGCACACAAGAGTTCCCTTTTCTTCACATCCTCACCAATACTTATTTTTATCTTTTTGGTAATAGCCATTCTGACAAGTGGAAGGTGAAATTGTAGTTTTGATTTGCATTTCCCTAATGATTAGAGATGTTGAGCATCTTTTTATGCTCTTGTTGGCCATCTGTATATCTTCATTGGAAAAGGTTCTATTCATATCTTCTGCCCATTTTTTAATCAGATTTTCATTGTTGTTATTGAGTTGTATGAGTTTTTTAAAATCTATTTTAGATAATGCCTTATAAGATATATGATTCGTACATACCTTGTCCCATTGATTAGGTTACCTTTTGGTTTTGTTGGTGATTTCCTTCACTATGCAGAGCTTTTTAGTTTGATGCAGTTCCATTTGCTATTTTTTTTCTTTTGTTGTCCTTGCCTTTGGATCAGATAAAAAAAACACATTCATACCATTGTCATGGAACTCACACTCATCTTTGTTCTAGGAGTTTAATGGTTTCAGGTCTTACATTCAATGGTCATTAATGCATTTTGAGTTACTTTCTGTAAATGGTGTAAAGGAGTGGACCAGATTCATTCATTCTTTTGAATGTAGCTTCCCAATTTTCCTAGCACCATTTATTGAAGAGACTATCCTTTCCCCATTGCACAGCATCCCTTCCTTTGTTATAAGTTAATTGACCATATATGTGTGTGGGTTTATTTCTGGGCTCCTTATGATGTTCCATTGGTATTTGTGTCTGTTTTCATTCTAGTACCATACTGTCTAGATTATCATAGTTTTGTACTATAGTTTGAAATCAAGGAGTATGATAGTTTTGGCTTTGTTCTTCTTCTCAGGATTGTTTTACCTATTTGGGATCTTTTGTGGTTCCACCCAAATTCTGAGATTATTTGTTTTAGTTCTGTGAAGAATGTCATTGGAATTTTGAGAGGATTGCACTGCATCTATAGATTGCTTGGAGTGTTACGGACATTTTAGCAATGTTAAATTTTCTAATCCTTGGGCATAGAATATCTTTACATTTATTTGTGACTCCTTCAGTTTCTTTTGACAGTGTCTTACAGTTTTCAGTGTATAAATTCTTCACCTCATTGGTTAAATTTATTCCTATGGATTTCATTCCTTTTAATGTAATAAGATTGTTTTCTTGATTTCTGTTTCTGATAGTTCATTATTAGTGTATAGAAACACACAGATTTTTATATATTGATTTTGTATCCTGCAATTTTACTAAATTCATTTATTAGTTGTAACAGGTTTTGCTTGGAGTCTTTAGGGTTTTCTATACATAAGATCATATCATCTGCAAACAGACAATTTTACTTCTTTCTTTCCAACTTGGATAACTTTTATTTAATTTTCTTTTCTAATTGCTCTGGCTAGGACTTTGAGTACTATGTTGAATAGAAGTGGCAAGATGGACATCCTTGTCTTATTGATGATCTTAGAGGAAATGCTTTCACCTTCTCACTATTGATTATTATGTTAGTTTTGAATTTGTCACATATGGACTTTATTACATTGTGATATGTTCCCTCTAAACCCACTCTGTAGAGAGTTTTTATCATAAATGAATGTTGAATTTTTTGATTTGCTTTTTCTGAATCTATTGAGATGATCATATGATTTTGGTTATTTTGGTTTTGGTTTCATTTTGTTAATGTGGTACATCATGTGATGGATCTGCAGATATTGAACTACCCCTGTATTCATGGATAAATCCTACTTGATCATGGTGTATAATCCTTTTAATGTATAATTGAAATCAGTTTGCAAATGTTTTGTTGAGGATTTTTGCATATATGTTCATCAGATAAATTGGCCTGAAAATTTCTTTTCTTCTGGTATCTGTGTCTGGTTTTGGTATCCGGGTAATGCTGGTCTCATAATATATGTTTAAAAGCATCCCCTCCTCTTCAGTTTCTTGGAATAGTTTGAGAA
Organism: Manis pentadactyla; assembly: GCF_030020395.1. Classification (NCBI taxonomy): domain Eukaryota; kingdom Metazoa; phylum Chordata; class Mammalia; order Pholidota; family Manidae; genus Manis; species Manis pentadactyla. Next base: position 11,177,000 of record NC_080034.1, read on the forward strand.
GAATAGGTATTACTCTTTCAGTGTCTGCTAGAGTTCACCTGTGAGGTCATGTGTCCTGGATGTTTGTTTGTTAGGAGGTTTTTGATTACTGGTACAATCACCATAATAGCAATTGATTTATTCGGATTTTCCATCTCCTCTTGATTCAGACTTGAAAGTTGTATGTTTCCTAGGAATTTATCCATTTCCTTTTTATTGTGCAATTTTTTGGCATAAGATTGTTCATAATATTCTCCTTTGATCCTTCTTATTTGTGTAATTATCAATTGTATCTTCTCCAATTTCATTTTGATTTTATTTATTTAAGCCCTCTATTGTTTTATTGGTAAATTTAGCTTAAATTTTGTCTATTTTGTTTATCTTTTCAAACAAAACAATATTTTATTTCTCATTTTTATTATTTCCTTTCTTCTACTAACATTGGGCTTTATTTGTTCTTTTTCTAATTCCTTTAAATAGATGGTTAAACTTTTTATTTGAAGTTTCTCTTATTTCCTTAGGTTAAACTGCATTTCTATGAAGTTCCCTCTTAGAATTGCTTTTGCTGCATCCCAAAGATTTTGGTAAGTTATATTTTTGTTTTCATTTGTCAATACATAGGTATTTTTAAATTTTTCCTTTGAATTCTCCTATGACCCATTAGTTGTTCAGAAACATGTTATTTGTATCTGTAGTTTTTTAGTTTTCTTCTTGTAATTGATTTTGAGTTTTATACCAATGTGGTTGGAAAAGATGCTTGATACAATTTCAGTCTTCTTGCATTTATTGAGACTTGTTCTGTGACCTCATATGTGATCTGTCCTGGAGAATTTTCCATGTGCATTTGAGAAGAATGTGTATTCTGTTGCTTTTGGATGGAATGTTCTGTATGTATCTATTGAATCCATTTGGTCTAATGTGTCATTTAAAGCTGATGTTTCTGTATTTATTTTCTTTCTGTATGATTTATCTATTGATGTAAGTGGAGTGACAGGTCTCCTACTATTATTGAATGACTGGTAATTACTCCCTTCAGGTTTTAAATACTTGCTTTATATACTTGGTGCTCCTTTTTTGGGTACATATATATTTATAAATGTAATGTCTTCTTGCTGGTTGACTCTTTTATTATTATGTAGTACTCTGCTTTGTCTTTTAACACAATCTTTGTTTTAAAGTCTATTTTGTCTAATATGAAAATATCTATACTAGCATTCTTTTCATTTCCATTTGTGTGGAGTAGATTTTTCCATTCCTTCATTTTCAGTCTTTGTATCCTTACTTTTGAAGTGATTCTCTTGTAGGCAGGATATAGATATGGCTTCTTTTTTTTAAATCCATTCAGCACTTTATGTCTTTTGATCCATTTATGCTTAAAGTGATTATTGATAGGTATTTGGTATTGCCATTTTGTTAATTGTTTTCTGGCTATTTTTGTAGTTCCTCTCTCTTCCTTTCTTTTTATCTTTCCTCCTTTGTGGTTTGATGACTTTCTTTATTGTTATGTTTAGATTCCTTATTCATTATCTTTTGTGTATTTATCATAAGGTTTTGCACTGTGGTTAACATAAGGTTCACATATATCATCCTATATATGTAACAGTCTACTTCCAGTGATAGCAACTTCTGAGTGCATTCCAAAACATTTTTACTTACCCTCAACCTCATTTTAAGTTTTTGATATCATGCTTTACTTCTTTCTATTTTATATATCCTCTAATTATGATTTTAGTTAATTTTACTACTTCAGTTTTTAACCTTCATAGTTTATATCAAATCAATAATTAAGACCATCTCCAAAAATGAACTTGAAAACAATGCAACAATGAAAGTAATGTGAGGAATGACTAACTATGCATGGTGAAATATCAAAATATATATTTTAAGAGGTTGTATATACCTAAGGAAGAAACAGTGATATGGCAGAAACTACAATCAACTATACAAATGAAATGTAAAAGAGAAGACTAGGAAAATATTGATAGACTAAATAGCACAAAATTTTAAATATCAAAAAATACTACTGTCAACAAAACTCAAAGTTATATATGTATGTGACATGTCAGAGAGGAAGTATTTTGAATATGTAATGAGTTCTTGATACCCAATGGGTTGAATTTTGTAAACACTGAAATAGAGACCAATTATTACATGAATATAATTTTGCATACACTAACACAAAATATGACCATGTTGTGTGTATGTATGAAAGAAATATAACAATCTTATAAATTAATTATTTTAGAATGATGGAATTATTCATGTGTTGATTTTTTTTTCAGATTTTCAACCATAAATGATGAATAATTTTATAGTTCAAGAAGAACCCTATATGTTTTTCTTTTTAAGTTAAGAGTACTTACTTATTGTTAAAATAAAGAATTTATGTTAGTATAGTTACAGTGGATATAAAGCAATTTTCTTTAAAGGTTAATCTACTTAGTCTTATTCCCAGTCAATTAGTGCTTATTGGTACTTAGGTTTGCTTGCCTGTGGAAGGGTTTCTTGTTTTGTTTTTTTCTTCAAAGGAATGTGTGTTCTCCCTAACAGTTTCAGCAAAAAAATTTCTCACAATGCCAAATGATTCTGGGACACCCTTTGAACTATGTAAACATGACCCTTCCTAACTTTTTCTCCTTCACTTTTACTATTCTTTTCTCCTCACTTTACATTCTTAATCTAAATTATTTTTTCAACCAACCAATTCAGAAGAAAAAAGAAAGAAATGCTCAGAAAGTTTTTTACCCAAAGTACATATTTTAAAGTCTAGGCATCTGAACACTGAAGGTATCCATTAAGTGAAGCTCCAGGCAGGTGCTAAATCAAGGTATTTTCATGCTTGATCATTATGAGTAGCTCACAGGGAAATGGACAGAGACTCCACTGAAAACAAAGGCTTTGCTGAAATACATGTGTAACCTTGAAGTCCTAGGGGCCCCGTGAATACAATCTCCACATTTTTTCCATCTCTATTTCCAAAGTACCACAGCTACATTGTTACCTCTGGGAGAGAAAGACCAAAGGCATTGCACAGAACTGCTGATTAACCGGTAGGCCAGGAGACCCAGGGTAGCTGCTAGAGACACCACGGGCAGCTAAATAAAGGGCAGCTACACCAGTAGCATTTCTGCAGGACTGTTTCCACTCCTGAAATACTCTTGAACTTGATTATCAAAGTCATTCTCCCTCAGAAATCTTGTCAAAGCATCATGGATACACTGGGTTGCCTGTGAATTTTGATCAACACCAAAGACAAATGAAATCAGTGATGCAAAAAGAAAGCTATTGAATTTCACCCACTTCACACTCTTGACAATTTTTTTTCTACCAGGATTTCCTTAAACCAACCTAAAAGCATTGTAAGAAATATTTGTCTTAAGTTTCTGATTTGTTGCCCTCTGCTTCCAATTTTCCTGAGCACTTGTTCAGGTGATTAAAGCCTCTCTTCTTTATTTCTCTTATTTCTATTACGTGTTACCTGGTAATGATATTACTTTTTCCAACTTAAATAGCTTATCTCCTCAGCCCAGGAAGTAGAGACTGGATCTTATATTACTTTGTATCTCCAGAAAGCCCTGTAGAGTATTTGGCACACAGAAGAAACAGCTGCTAATTGATGAAGAATATAATATTGATATGTTACCCATGTGTTTGTTAGCACTCACTCGTACTAATGTAAGGGGAAAATCACTTAGATTATTCAAGATGAATACACTCCCCTTCCTTTTTGTATGGACAATCTAGTCCTATGCTAATTTAGTTTTTCCATGTTAAGCACACCAATGACACATCAACAGCTTGAGTAGCATTGATACTAGTGAACTGATGTGCAATTCAAATACTGCTTTCATTGGAGTGTTTTTATGTAACTTTTATCTGTAGTGAGGTTGTCACAGACTAGAACATGCCTTTGTTCTAAAGAGTTTCTAGTCATTTCAAGTTTATATTCAAATACCGTCAGCAAGAATTAAGTCAGATAATGGTGTAAAGTCTGGAAGTGGCATTTAGACAATAAAAGTATAAAGTTTAAATGCAAGCATTTTGTCACATCCAAAAGGAAGTGGGAAGCAGGGCTATGAAATTTTGCTACCATATTGTAAAAGGAGATTGATGACTCAGTAATATGTTGGCACAGCTACACCCACTGTGCTTGTTTGCTTCCTCCTCCATGGATGGCTAGACAGCCTTTTTTCCATCGTCACCAATAAATATTTATTGGACTTCCACAAGGTACCTGATATGTAGATACGGATTCATACAGCATCAGTGTGCCTTATCCTCTCCCTTATAAATTTTGAAAAAGCCTAGTTAATGTGAATTTTAGAATTATTGCATTGTGAGTCAACTTCTATATTTTTAATTCCATACTCAGTTTATTTGGTCTAGTGTAGTGAGTTGTAGATTAATGGCAAGGAAGAGATAAAAATATTCAGGAAAATATGTATCTACCTTCTTTAGAAGGTACCATCCTGTAAGGGTACCTCTTTTTAAACCTTTTAAAAATGTTTTCTGTTTAAAATAAACCATGTACAAAGGGCACAATTCTGCACTCCCAAGAGTCAGAAAACACAAGAGCAGCCTCACGTGAGGAGAGATCCTTGAAAAAGCCCCTTCTTGTTTAGATCACATTAGCATTTGGTCTTGTCACAGCCATTTTACAAGATAATTGAATTGTTCAATTTGCAGCTGGATTGTTTTAGTTGTTCCTTACATGGCTCATTATTGAGTGATACTTAACTCCCGTAAGAGTAATTTAAACAAAAATTCTATCTTTGCTTTACATTGAGCCGAGCCTGGTTGCTTTCCAATGAGTAAATGAACAATCTAGCCCTTTAACCATTTTGTTACACACCTGGCAACTGCTATGTGAGCACCTCCATGCTCTGCTCTGTATGCCACTTTTGTTTTCTATAGTAATTTTAATTAGACTGAAATGCAAGAAGGAAACTGTAGACCATTTTTGTTGAGATGATGTGAACTCGACATTAACATTAGCTTTCCCTGAAGGCTGAAGAGCCTGTATGATTAGGATGAACGTAATGCACATAGGAGAAAGCAAAAATCAAGAGATTAACAGGCTCCTGATCCAGTTCTGATTACAATGGGGAAAGATGTTGGTGACTGTGCCAAAGCGAAATGTGGGAAGCAGCTATTCATTTGCAGAGTATTCATTAAGTAGAAGAGACTTTTCCCTCCTTTTAAGACATTCTGTTAGTAGGATAGTGTATCATAACTGAACCTAATAAACACATCTTTTTTCCTGTATATTATTCCAAAGCAGAATTATGACATTTAAAAATTTTATTATTAATTCAGGGACAATTATCAACAGTAACAAAACTATGAGTAAAAACCTAGTAACTAGTGTATATTAGGAACAAAAAATGACGATGTAATGATTAAGAAAAGTTACTATTTTTTAACAATGACTAGCAGTAACATTGTCAAAGGTTAAATTTTGTTATGTTTACAATTTCTCTTTTTTACTCTGATCATATTTAGTTTAAAAACTAGTACCTTGCAAATTGTTTTAATACCTTTTTTTTCTTGGTATAAAACTTTGTTCCCAGGGTTTGCAATAGGCACAGACAGCAATAGCCCTAGAAGCTTCCAAGGGCAGATGAAATGAAAATAACAGGTCTGTCATTCAATTAAGTACAACTTAAAGGTCAGAAAATTAATAGATCACTCAACTTTTTCATTTCAATGAAAATTGGACTCATTCATTAAGTTTGGACTGTATGAATTTATTCAGAGTACCTTTCTGAAAAATTGTATGGCTGTTGGTTGCATATCCACATCTCTTCTATCAGTGTAATTTACATTGATTAAAATTGGGGATATTTCATGTTTTATGCTGCTGAATTTAATGGTTTCAGAGGCAAAGTCCAATTTTCTTAGAAGTATAATTTTAGGTCAAATGCAGCTTAAATACGGGTTTAATTGCCACTCACCTCCTGGTTGACTACAGGGGAAAAGAAAAAGCACAAGCTCAATTTAATACGAAGTCACATAAGCAACAGCCCCTGAATGAGTCCGACAATTTTGCTTTCTCAGGCGCATGGCCATTCATTCTCCAGTGGCAGCTACCAGCCCCAGGGATGTCTGGGAGGGTGTAATGCACATGCAAAACTAGTCTTCATGCCTTCAAGGCTTTATTTTTGATTCTTGGATGATTCTCTTAGAATCACAAAGAAATCCTCCCTCAAGAGCAAGTATTGACTATATTACAGATAGTTCAATTTCTTAAACACAGATATCCTTGAAATGAGTAAATAACCTCACTCTCTCATTTCCCATGTTCTCTAAATTTCTTCATGTCTTAATACAGAACTCTAATACTGCAAATCTTGATATTACATACCAAATCTCCAAATAACTATTTTATTTTGTTTTCTTCTACATTGTTTTCTTTTCAGTGATATGGAGGAATGATATCAGACTTAAGATCGAAAAGATTTGGGTGCGAATCCTACCTCCTTAAATAACTGTAATTTTAGTTACTAGTCCTACTGACTCTCAGTTTCTGCAGACTTTATTTTAGCATTGCTTATTGGTATCAACTTTATGTCGTCATGGAGAGGAAAAACGTTATTAAGCCTCTGATATTCCAAGCTTGTCAATAAATTGTAGCTATTTAAAAGATATCTCTATATAGTAAATTCAATTGTCTATGTCAGGAAAAACAACAATTTAAGTTCTTAAGACATTTCCTAGCCTGGGACATTCCAAGCTGTTTGTACAAGTGGTTTTGTGAGTCTGTGAGGCAGTGACTTGCCTAAATGGTATCAATGACTCCTAAAATGCGTACAGTTAAACTCTAAATTGTTTCAGGGTACATGTATTCTAAATAGATGTATTCTGAATATATGCCTGCAGAATTTTAACATCAGGATAGGGAACAAAATAGGGTTGGACGTTTGAACCCAAAGCATAAGAAGCCTGCATGGCTGAGGCCTGGAGGTGGGTAGGAGCATGAGGAGTGAGGAAGTGCTCTTTCCATACTTGCCCGCAGCCTCTAGGCCTTCACGTACGACACCCAACGGGAAGGTCAGGAGTGGAGGGCAGGACAGACGCTATGAAGAGCGCATTATTCATTCCCATCCGCACTGGACTTACTCCCCCAAAGAGCTGCAGACAGAAACAGACTCAGTAGGTCAAAGGCGAGACTCATTCAAGCGCTTTACCCTGGGTAAAATGGACGTGAGATTGAAGAGCAGGAAGTTTGGGTGACCACGTTCACAGACAATAGGACTTTTATAACAAAGGAAGTAGTGAAAATATTAAAAGAATACTTTAAATATAGTTGAAACACAATTTCTAGACAAAAAATAGCAATGCCTAAGGGGACTGAAATCACGGTGGTGGTGTTTTGTTGCTGTTTCTGAATGTTGACTTGTTACTGCAATTCTGTTTTGTAATTGCTCTTATCTCATATTTTTAGTTTTCACTAATCAGATTGGCGAATCACACCTTTTTCTCCCCCAACTTGCCTCCCTTAAACTACCTACAAGTTTCTAAACTAAGTAGACCATCACTATATGCTTGCCAGTTTACTTTGTGTTAATTCTTCATTGCCATAGAAATTTATTGATTATTGAATCTTACTGAATCCTAACAATCTTATTTAGGCACATTGTTTATAATCCAAAGCACATCTCCATGCACAATACGTTCACCTTTCAAACATTTCCCTGTCCCAGGGAAATGGAGACTGGTGATAATCCAAGAGAGATCTGAGGCTCCAAATTCCAGCTACCAGCTGATTCATCTGACCTTGTCCATTCGTGCCGACCTTGCTTTTCCATACCCTGTACCTCTGGACTTTGCTAGGCTCTACTACTGTTGGGCTTCTCTAGGTGGCTATTGAGAGCCATCCTCAGCCCTTTTGCCTCTACGTGTGTTTCACTTCCCCTTGAATTTAAAATATAAGTAAGATATTGCCAATGCTTTTATCCTAGCTCTGGGCAAAAAAAAAAAATGTTTAGCAGATTCTTATTAGTAAACTGACTCATTCTTCACTGAGTATCTATTTTCCTCCTTTACTATGGTTCTTTATTAATTTATAGTAATACATTCTTGTCCCTTTTATTTCCTTCATTCTGTTCTTTTGGAAAAGAAAACTTGAATTTTTTCTTTATAGATAGGAAGTAATCATGAGATTACTATTAAATAAGAGATTGAAATGAAAATTTGGACTCCAAAAAGAAAACAGTGATACATGGAAATTTAGCTGTGTACTTTGCCTTTTGGGGGCTTTATTCAATTAAATTTCTTAGGGTGCTATTGGTGGACAAATAGAGAACTTTAGTATTCACCAGAGCAGCATATATATAAACCGTGAGTGATTTCAGAAGTTGGAAATATGAGGATTACATATAATAATTGGTTTTCTATATATTATCAATTTGCTCTAGAAATCCTTTTAGATTATGAAGGGTCTTTGAGAAAATATCATGAGAAATATCTTAGGAATAGACTATTAGACCTTATGAGAATAAATGTCAGCAGAAGCACAAGCAACCAGCAGTATTGGATTTTAATTATTTCATCTGAGATGGAGAAGAGACACTCTCAGATTGTGGGGTAAAGAAGGAAAGCCAAGAGTGAAAGCAAAGGGATTCTATGTGAATAAAGTTTATGTGATACATAAAAGGGTCAATATAAAAGGCAGTGATTGTGTGGCTAAGGGACACTTTAAGAATGAATTTACCAGTGTTTAATTTGAAGTTGCATGTATTATTTTAACATAAATATCTATTTATCCTGCTTGCTCAGTTTTTACAATAACTTATTATACACTATTCATAGATTTTATCCAGAGTTTGAGATTCCTGTCTGAGTCAATGGTATGTAGACTAAGAGCTGATCTAAAGAGGACACATATCCAGAGGTAATCATGAAATTGTAAGATTTCTGGAAATTAACAGAATTCTTGCAGAGACTACATACACTAAAAGATTACATACCATCTTCATTTGCCTCTTTCTGACCCAAGTTTCTGACATATATCATTTGCCTTCTGCCTGAATTATTTAAATGGGAAGATAGATGATAACTAACATCTGGTTTCCACCTACCAGGGGCCAAAAAATCATGACTTTACCTGCAGAGAGGATTTTCAAATTATAGTCATTACTGAGAATTTTAGTTTTTTACTTTATCCTTTATGTCAGTCACTTGTGCTTCATGAACTTCAAGTAATAAAGAGAGTTATACATCTACCTTTGCCCATTATGTTAATCCTTAGGTGTAGATTTTGTTAAATCAGAGTTCTTGTTTTCTCACCCAATGTCCTACTTTTCTTACAAAATCCAAATTAAAGGTTCAGTTTTTACAGTGTCTTTCTGGTCATGGTAGGTAAAATTAATGGCTTTGCACCAATAATTGCTAAATTGATGTTTGATTTCTCTAGAGGATTATACATTCCATTATATTAGTTACCTGTCATTGCATAACCATAACAAAATACCTCAAAATATAGCCACTTAAAACAATAGAGATAATATTTTTTATCTTACAGTTTCTGTGGCTCAGGACATAGTTGAATGCTGCCAGTTAAAGGTTTCTTATGGTGTTGCATTCATGCTTTTAGGCAGTTCTGAAGTCTCATTTTAAGATTAAACTGATAGAAGGTCTTCCAAATTCAATCATGTGGTTGTTTGAAGGATCTGATTCCTAGGAAGCTATTCAACTTAGGGCGTCAGTTCCTCACTGGCTGTTTCTTAACATGGGAGCTGGCTTCTTTCCACAGTGGGCTAGTGAGCTCTGTTCCTTAGCAGTGAGTCACCCAGTTCCACCCACATTGAAGAAGAGGAGATCTCACACAGTCATGAACCAGGTAGGACCGTGACTGGGGACCACATTAGAGGCTGCCTGTAACAACCAGGAAATTAGAAAATATGTTTGCATTGCACACAATAGATCTCCAAAGATTAGAATTTAGAGGATACGAAAAACTTATTAAAATATAATTTAACTGAATTGACTTTGATTTGTTGTAAGTAACAATCAAGACATTATTTCAAATACAAGAAAGTGAAAATTGCTAGTGTTTCATGATTCAATAATGGAAGCTACACAATTCCCCAATTCATACCTCAACACCAATAATGGATATGAGAATTTATTTTGTAAAATTCATGTTAATAGTATTTTTATATCTAATGATATTTTATTTCAGTTCTGTGAAATGTGATAATATTTGACAAGGTGTTAGACTACTAGGTGGTCATTTTTATTTAAAAGTATAATATGTTTAGTAGAAATTATACACACTTTATTTATAGCAGTCAGAAAATTCTTTCTACAAAGTGCATCACTGATATATATTTAACCCTGAAATCTGCTCAGTTGAACTATTTCCTATTTTAGTAAATACTTGTTCCTCTGTGCATTACTTTGGCATATAAAACTGAGTAACCTGTACTTATGGCTTCACTTGAGGATCCTGGAACATTCTTCCTAAATGATTCAATAGGTATATTGGTAATATACAAATTTAAGCTTAAGATCAAGTACTTAAAAACATATTTAAAACAAAACACTAACTGATCATAAGAAAGTTATTTCATCATAAGAAACCAATCCTTTGTTGCTTACCCTCTCCTTAATTTATTATTTATTTTTGGAATTAGTAAATCCAGCTCTAGAAAATGGCTTCAATCTTTGTTATGTTTTTTCCTGATAACTTTCTCATACTCTTTTGTTAAACAACCATGGGCCCTACTTAAAGGTTAATTGTTTTGAAAGTCACAGCTCATTTAAGGTTCCAAATAGAATGTTAGAAGTATAAATTTTTAATGTAAGAAAATAACATCTTCAAATGCAAGAAACCACTAAGATTGTTTTTTATTGGATCATACCTAGATTTCCACTCTCTTTTAATACTTATAAGGCATTGCCAAAATATCTTATAGGAATTTAAAAATTTATTTATTTGATCCTCAAAACTGAGTAGCTTTTATCAAACTTTTGTCCATAGTTTATCCTAGGGCTTATTACTGGTGTTGCACATTCTGAAGATTTGGACAAATGTATAATGACTTGCATCCAGCATTACAATGTCATACAGAATACTTTCAATGCCCTAAAAAGCCTTTGTGCCTACGACTATTCATCTATCCCCTGACTACTCTTGGCAAACACTGATCTGTTTAATTGTCTCCATAGTTTTGCCTTGCCCAGAATGCCATGCGCTTGGAGTCATACAGTATATAGACTTCTCAAATTGGCTTCTTTCACTTCAGAATATGCAATTAAGTTTTCTCCAAGTCTTTTCATAAATTGGTAGCTCATTTTGTTTTAGTGAAGAATAATAACCCATTGTTTGGATGGACCACAGTCCATTCATTCACTCACCTACTGAAGGACATCCTGGTTGCTCCCAAGTTTTGGCAATTATGAGTCAAACTGCCATAAGCATCAGTGTGTAGGTTTTTGTGTGGACATAAGTTTTCAGTTCCTTTGGGATAATACCAAGGAGTATGATTGCTGGATCATATGGGAAGAAAATATTTACTTTTGTCAGGAACAACCAGACTGTCTTCTAAAGTAGCTGTACCATTTTGCATTGTTTATCTATCTTTACATATGCAAAAACTAATTAGTGGGACTATATTCAGTAGATACATTAATGATTATTAATGGAGGCAACATTTGGGGTGAACTTTCGTTTCTTTGTATTTTGTAGCCAATCCTCCATTATAACTTCCTAGTTTGCTAAAAAAAAAAAATTTCCCTCTGGATTTTACCTTGAAGTGTTTTTTTCTTCCCTCATAAGGCCTTCATTTTAAATAATTTCTCCATTCTTCTGGCATCTAACACTCTGGTCTACCTTCATGCTGCTCATAATATTTTTACTGACCTTCTTAAGTTGAGCCCCGGTCTTACCATGTTGCTTTTGCTCACATATCAGCTCCTTTTACCCTATCATAGCACCTAAAGGCTCTGCTCTCTGACACAGCAATGGACATTAAAGGACTAGGACACAGACTAGGAATAATGAAGGACACCCAAGGAAGGGATCACGGAGCACAAGGGAAAAGCTCTCCCACCTGGTAGGGGCCACACCCTTGAGGCAACAGGCCCACGGTGCACTCCAAAGTTGAAACTTAAACAGAGTATTAGATAATACCCTGCCCACAGCCTACCATTAAGTTAATAAATCTCCAGTAATAACAACTGTGGAATATAACCCAGAAATCTATAGGAGACAGAATAGCAGGAAGCTCCAGAGCTAAAATGGGAGACATAAGAAGGTCACCAGGGCAATTTGAAATCTCTGATATTCATAGCTACAAGAAACATCAAACACAGTCCAACAAACTCCTGGTCAGTTTACCATAATCCTCACACTGAATCCCTATTAATCTCAATATCCATTGTCCTATGCATATCAGCATATCAACAAAATTTATAAGGCATGCCGAAAGAGTCGGAAGAGAGAAAAATCAGAGGAATCAAAGTCATATGGATCACAAAGGTTGGAATTATCAGAAAAATAATTTAAAATAACTATGATTAATATGATAAAGGTTCTAATTAAAAAGGTATACAACATGCAATACCAGATACTGAACTGATATCTCCAGAGAAATAAAACTATATAAACGAGTACATAAAACTACACAAAAGAACCAAAAAAAAATGCTGTTAATCAAAAGCATAATAAAGGAAATGAAGAATGCCTTCAAAGGGCTCACTGATAGACTCCACAGAGCTAAAGAAAGAATTCAGTAATCTTGATGACAGGGCAATAGAAATTGCCCAAACAGAAACATTAAGAGAAAAAAAATGAAAAAATATAAAGCTGAAATAGAACATTCAAAAACTTTGGAACATTATCAAATTGTATAGCATACATGTAATTGGAATATCAACTGGGGAAAAGAGAATGAGACAGAGGATGTATTTGGAGTAAGAGTGGTGAGAATTTTCTAATATTAATAATGGATACCAAACCAAAAATTTAGGAAGCTCAGAGAACACTGAGCAGGATAAAAGCCAATACCAACAAAAAAATAGAACAAACAATAGTAATAAAAAAGAACACATAAGCCTATCAAATGGCAAGAACCAGAGTCAAAAAGAAATTCTTGAAGGCAGAAGAGGAAAATAAAACTCACACCTGGAGAGAAACTAGAATAAAAATGACAGTGAACTTGTCCTCAGAAGTCATGAAAAAAAGAGTGGAGAAGTCTTTATCTTTAAAGAAAAAGAAGAGAATAAAAAGAAAACCTTGCCAACCCAGAATTTTATATCCTGTGAAAATATCCTCAAAAAGAAGGAAAAATAGATTTCTAGTATATCAGTTTCCTATTGTTGTTGTACCAAATTTCCAAAAACTTGGTGATTTAACCCATAAGAATCTATTTTCCTGCAGTTCTGAAGATCAGAAGTTTAAAATAAAATGTCAGCCAGGCTCCATTCCTCCTTAAGGTTTCAAGGGAAAATCCATTCACTTGCCTCTTCCAGCTTCTAGATGGCACCTATATTCTTTGGCTCATAGTCTATTCCTTTGTCTTCAAAGCCTGTAGCACAGCATTTATCTCCCACCTGACTTCCTGTCTCCCTCTCATAAGGACCCTTTGATTACAGTGGGCCCACCCAGATATCCTGGAAAACCACCTTGAGAACCCTAACTTAGTCACAGCTGCTAAATTATTTTCTCAGATAGGGAAATATATTCACAGATTCTGGGAATTAGGTTGTGGACCACTTGGGAAGAGCATTTTTCAGCCTACAACACCCAGCAAACAAAATTTAAGGGAACCCATTGCCAACAGTTTGCCCTATAATAAATGTTAAAACAAGTAATTCAGGTGAAAGGAAAATGATATATGTCAGAAAGGGGGTGTACAAAAAGGAACAAATGAAGATGGTATGTAATCTTTTATTTTTCTTATTATTACTGGCTCTAAAAGAACTAAATGTTTATAAAAATAGTACCAACATATCAAATATTTATATATATGTAAAAGTGATATAAATGTCAATATCATAAAGGATAGGAGGGTGAAGTGGGGACTATTCTAGGACAACTGTACTGCATGTGAAATGTCATGTGGTATTTAAAGGTGAACTTAGATTACATTGTAAACTTCAGGGAGCCACTTCAAGACTATCATAAAAAGAAACATAAATGAGACAAAAGAGGGGAGATAAAATAGAATAAATAAAAATGTTCACTCAAAGCCAGAGAAGACAAAAAATGAAAAGAAAAAAATGAACAAGTACATAAATAGAAAACAAAAGATAGTTGACTTTAATCCAACTGTATCAACAATTACTTTGAAAAGGAATGGTCTGAACACACTAGTTAAAAGATAAAGATTTTTAAATTAGATTAAATAAACAAGACTGAATAGCTATAAGAGACTCACTTTAAATATTAAGACTCAGAAAAGTTCAAAATAAAGGGGTGGACAAAGATATACCATGAAAATACTAATCAGAAGAAATCTAGTATAGTATTATTAATTTCAGCAATGCTATCTTTGAAACAAGGAAAGATTATGTGGAATGGAAGAACATTATATAATGACAAAGTGTTTAATTCTTCAAGAAAATATAATGGCCAAATCACATGCTACATTAAGGAAATTAATATATAAACAAGTATTTGGGAGTAAAGCATCATTTTTATAAGAGTGGTCAAATATGCCTATGGGAGATCTATTTATTTATTCATTTGCATAACATTTGTTGAGAAAATTCTATGCACTTTGCAATACTACTGAGCATTTAGAAAATGTAAAAAATGGGAACATAAACAATGAAAATCTAACTGTTCTCATAACCACAGAAGTTGTCAGGTTCTCTAGCAGTATGTTTTGATTGTGATGCACGCTTGTTCAACCTTCCTCCAAGGAATGATGTATCTGTTCTATTTGATGCTCTGCATCTAAAATTCAAGAAAACGAAAACTGCATCCCACGTTGTTGGTCTATTCAAGTCCCTTACTGGCTGCTCTGACCTAAGAATGTCCTCATATTTTTGGCCTAAGACCATCAAAAATGCAGAATCTATGTATGTTTCTACATGGTGTGTTTTTCATTCACAGTAAAGTGGATTCTCTTTTTTATTTTTTTATGCTCAAGGAATATAGAACATGAATCTGTAGGAATTGTACTGCCTATTCTCTTTTTATTAGCTCACTATAACATTAAGATGTTAAAATTACAAGACAGTATTTAAAAATGCAGTCATAAATTTTATAAATATAACATATAATGTGTTTGAACTGTGCTTGTTATTCTCAGGAGAGATACATTGTGTAAAAATAGGTAACTCTACAAAACTATCTTATAAGCAATGTTCCATTGGCATAGGAATAAAATGGCATTTAAAGGAACACTATTGTTTTCAAAAAAACCCTAAATATATCATATTTATTAAAATTTCAATGTTGAGTTTATGAAAATCATGCACAGAAGCAGAAATCCAAGACAATAACAGATCAAAGTAATAAAATGCACAGTGACAGGTAGTTGTTCACAGTTTTCCTTGGGAAGTGGGAAATAAAAATGAATAGATACTCTCTTACAAAGCGTGACATTTTAGGTTCTACAGTAATATGTAGTTGAATAAGGAGGCAGGAATTATTGACTCATTGTCAAGAGGGACATTAGTGGATTTCCTAGCAATTTAATTCAATAAACATGTATTTTGCATCTACTTCAAGTCAAGCAGATGCTAAATACAAGGAAAATAGAGATAAATGATACCTATTGCAGTATCTATCAGTCTATTTGTCTATCTTTTTTTCTACATATCACATATTATCTATGTCTTGTTCTGAAGGCCTCCACAGACTACTGAAATTTATACAAGATAAACTCAGTGCAATAAATGTAATAGAACAAGGGACCAAGAGAATGCAGAGCAAGGGCACATGGCTTCACTGGGTTGAGGAGATTTTGGAACAAGTAGGTTATAGATTGTGGAAGACAGATTAAAGTCAGATTGGAGATAAACTGCAACAGAGAAGGCTGGGCAAGGGACCACAGAGGGAGAAAATCTTTGATCTAAAACAGTATATCATATTGCACCATTGACCCATGGAGTATCTAAGCTGTGGGAATTACACATTTTTTGACAAATATGAAGGTTCTGCAGAGTGTGAATATCTCAACAATTGAAAATGTGGGTATGGAGTGGCACAGGCAGTCTGTCCTTTTTATATAAAGCAGGCAGGAGGGAGGGAGCTTCAGATGGATGCCCCTGGACACTCAGCCTGCCATCCACATAGACCTTCAGAGTGGAAGAGAATCAGTTTCATTCTTGAGCATATGCCCTTACCACTAGCAATACCCTTCTGGGTTTTATGAGTGTATCTGGGTACCCAGGAAGTACTTCTGTCTTATGCTTAGTGATATTGTGGCTTAGCAACAACTGTATTAGCTGTAGGTACTTCTTTGTTTCCCAAGAAAATGCAGGAATGGAGGTTTGCTTCATTCCTTTCAATGTGAACCCAGTGAGACTCTTTGAGTAAGAGCAGAATCATATCAGAGTAGTTCCCTTCTAATTTCTGAATGGAAATTGTTGGAGACTAAGTTGATGATGAAATAACTGAATCGGTGTGAGAGAATCTTTCCACCAGAAGTCAAAGCAGTGGAAGTAGAGCTAAATGATCTGCAAGGCCAGTCATTTAAGCCAAGTCTCAAGGAGAAGAGAAGTACTTAGTATAAGACAGATCTTGAAGGTCAGAGAATTTAAGGGCTTGACAAAAAATGTGCACTGAAGAGGAAATTGGGAGAATCAGTCCCAGGTCAAAAGGAAATCTGTATATAGTAACCTGATTATCCAGGAGCAGATTACTCAGTTTTATAAGTTAGCCTGTTATTATTGGCAAGACTTATGTTTCAATTAATGTTATTGAAATTTATTGCAAACAGATGGCATAAAGTTCTATAGACTCCTCTTGTGAGCTCATTTCAAGCAAGGTATACTTCAGTCAGATGGGACAGTAGTCTAATGTTAGAATCAGCTAAGCATCTAGTCACATCACATGAAGAAATCAGGTAAGACAACACAGGGACCGACTGAGTCACAGCCTAGAGAATCCTTTGGAAGAGCAATATAGCTCATGGGTTCATCTGATTATAATGTAACATTCAGGTAAAGCTGCAGGTGTCTATACAATGTAGCTGAATAGCCCACACATATTGCTACATATTTCAGCAATTTTTCTTTTTTTCTTTTAACTAAAAAAGCTTATAATGTAGCTTTAGACAGTGATACTTGAATGTTGTGCTCCTTTGGATGGTGGATCTTTATTTAGGGTCATTAAAATACTATCTAACATTTCTTGATTATGGGTTTATTATGTTATATGACAGTTTAAATATTAACTATCTTCTAGTATGTAGACTCTAGTTAATTACACACATCTATGCATATCGTTGCTGATGTTGAAATATTTTAAATTATAGAAAATATCAGTCTTACTGCTAATGGCAAATCTTACAGAATCTTTCAGAGACTTCTCTTTGTGGAACTGTATGTTTGCATTAGGTAGAAATTGATAAGGTCATGAAACTATAAGACGTCTGACAATAAGAAACTGGAAACAAGATTCAAAAACACTGCCATTCTAAGACATTTCCTTAACCATAGACATTCTGGTGATGGTGATTTTCAATATGTCCATGCTAATGCCTGTCTCTTCTTAAGTTCCTTTTAAAGATGGTGTGGCTAGGGTAGAAGAGGATTTTATCTTTTTTACTATATGTGGTGTGGGAAAGAAAAGTACTATCGAACTGATTATTGGTAAGGTGACCACATATTTATTGTCAAAGTCCCAACATTTGGCAGTGAAAGCAAACTGTTAATAATTGCAATGCCAGCATTACAGGTGTGAACTGGGCTTCCCCCAAGCAAAATTCTGAAGCGTAGCTATCATAGTTATAGGTAAAGTAAGATTAGATGAAATGATAATAGATAAGGGTTCCAAATTATACTTTGTAGTTTTAATATAAATATAAATATTACAAATAATAATATAAATTTGTAATATAAAAAATAATATAAATATTTATCTAATGAAATCTGTATTTCCCAATGGCTGGGAAATAAAAATTATAACCCAAGATAATTTAATAAAGTGATTCAACTAATTACAAATCCTATAGATATTTAAGCCAAATTACTGACTCAGTAAATACAGATAAATAAAATAAGGGCTACACACAAGGCAATGAACACAATGGAAAAGACCATGAGACAATGAGTTTAACTTGAGGACAAATGAAAATAAACAAATAAACAGCAAAAACAAAAGGAAATGCAGATCAAAAAATAATATTTATCTTAATAGTAAACTGAAGTGATTACACAAATGAAATGACAATGAAGATGGTATTTACTAAAAATGAGGGTTATTACAGTATTTATAAAATTCAACTATTTATTTGTATGCCAATCTTAATGTCTCTTCATAGAAAAAGGAAAAGCTAATAGAAAAGTTTTAACAGAAACTTCCATAAAGAAGTTCATGAGCTCTCACCTAAAAAGATCTCTTTAGAATAAAGACACTCACTTATTTTTAAAAATGGTAAGAATATATCCATCATGAAATTTCTAGATCTAGGCAACACATAAACAATGATCACAGTATACATATTAAATTGATAAACTGCAAATACGTGCACAGAAGAAAAAATGCAAGATGAAGGAAATACATGTTCAGAACAGGTTAAACTGTAAGGCTTTAAAACAGGTTAAACTGTAAGACTTCATAGTATGTGGTTTTGTTGTAGCACGTGTTAACGGTTCACAAGCATTGTACTGCATAATTGCTTCAATGGACTTGGACTTTAAACAAGACGTTGCTCATAAAGAAGATGACGTAAATTACAAAATGTCCTTTTACTTCCAGCTTTAGAGAGTGTTGTATTTAAAAGGCACTTTTAATATACCCTGCGTAAATTCTTTTCAACCTGAGTAGACATGCCATCAGAAGGTACCTACTATAAAGCTAACAATAGTACGACCTATATTAAAATATACACATACAATGAGTTCCATTATAGCAAGCCATTCTAATCAAACATTTCAGAATTAATTTCATATTTGAATGCAGTTACCAACCTAGAACTCCTAGTGCTTGAGAGAAAGTGTATTGGTCAGGATAGATAAGATTTTATTTCAAATTCATACACTGTGCCCCAAACCAGCCAGCTGGAGTTTTACTGCATGGAGACATTCAGGGACCCAGGATATGAGATTCCTAGTGTGCTGTGTGGAATGTTTGGCCTCCTTGGTCACGGTAATGGGAAAAGAGAGATGAGAAGAAGGTTTTCTCTGCTTCAGTTGGGGTGACACGTGACACTGTCAAGCCAGACCAGTGGCCTAAGCTAATAATGCCATTGTCTACCTCTGAGTGTGCGAGACGAGGAAATGAACAGATCTGATAACAAAGTGAGAAGAGCTGTGCGTTGTTTCTGACTGCTGTTTTTTAACTGGATCCATATGTAGGATTCAGGAAAGGTCACATGACTTCCTTTAGCCTCGGCTTCTTCATCTACAAAGTGATGGAATAAATCTGGACGGTCTTTGTGGTCCTCTCCAAGTCCAAACTTCAGTCATGACAATATGTTAACAATTAGACAACATGCAGATATGCATGCGTGTGCATGACTTTGTTCCCATGAAACTTTGTTTACAAGAGCGCGGTGGCCCAGATTTGGCTCCTAAGCCGTAGTTGCTGACCCTTGATCTAGAGGAGTCATACTGTGGGATAGGTGGCACTTTTTTATTCATCCATGGTTTAATAGATACTCCGAAAGGAGTCAGTATATTAAAATTACAATTTGCCAGTGCCGTAGAAATGAGATGAGGGAAAATTCTCAAGTTTTGGAGAACTTGTACACTCATCTTCACCTCTTGTATTTTCAGTCTAGGACTTCTAATGATGTCACTTCCGGCTTAAGAATGTATTGGAAATACTCTTTGTGAGAATTAGTTTCTGTAGTGTTAGTGAAAACATATATAGCATATATTAAAGTCTAGAGGTCCTAAGATTATGGCAGAAAAGGTTATTTTATATAAAAATAGACCAGATAGAATACACATACTCAGGGTGAATCTATGACTCTGAGAAAAATAATCTGTCAAAGCAGGGAACCCAGATATCTCAACTGATGGGTGGGAAGATGGTTAGGATAGAATGTCCACCTCAAGAACAGGGTCCAGCAGGTGGAGCAGAGGGTCTATGCTTCTTTGTATCTGTGAAGATCATGGCTATATCCAAATAAGTAGACCAAAACATGAAACAAGCAATGTACTAAAATGTAACAGTTAAGGACCTCTTATGCCACAGAATTTCATGTGTTTTACATCATCTCTGACATATCTTTCCAAAGACTCATAAATCTGATCTAGAGTTTTCTTTACCCTTTGGGTGAGCTTCTTCCTTTACCAGAGTTACTGAAGTCAAGAATCAGAAATAGGTTGTAGGTTCTCTTCCAAATGCATACTTTTTCTTACTCTATTCTCCAGATAAGAGAAATTGGGAGGCGTGTTAAAGCTTAAATAACTTCTAAGACAAAATCATTGTTTTCTGTTTAGTCTTACATATCCTTGGGACAAATATTCTTCTTGCACTATGTGTTGCCTTTGTTTTATACTATTTCACATAAGTTTACTTGCAAGGATTATAATTACAGAACACACTGTGACATCTTGACACTTATGTAGCCTCATTTTCTGGAATTTTAAATAAAAATATAAATTGTAGTAGTGGAGTCAAGAAGCAATATTCTGTTTAACACACAAATTCTTAAAAAATGGTGTCTGTAGAGTGGGGGACATGACATAATTAAATTTTAATATGATTTTGAACCTGAGTCCATTTGGTGAAAAGAAATGACTTCCTATTTTCTTTGAAATGGGAAAGCCTCTTCTTTTAAGAAAGAAATACATGATACATCAGTCTGATTCTAATCAAAGACTTAAAAGGAGAACTAAGAATGATTAAATCATGAGAGGAGATAAACTATTAATATCTAAAGAGAAGTCTAAAAGCCACACCAGGGCTGAGGGAACATACCTGAGAACAAACTTAGAAAGGATGACTTCTCTTTCCAAGCTGGGCTTTGGGCCCCACTGGGGAAGGTGTAGTTGTAACCACTGGATAGATGAGACACTTGCTGGGTTGCATGAACCAGAGCTGGGCTACCATAGCCGGTCAAGTAGGAGGTCACCCTCTAGGGTACAAGCAAGCCAGAGCTGTAGGCAGGTACCTAGAACCAACCAGGGTACTGCTGCACATTCAAGGAGTAGAGTCGGCAGTGTCTACCTTTGGAGGGCTTTGGGAAAGTGGCCACTGAATCTAGGCTTGGATGGGCTATGGTTGTTGAGGATTGTGTGCTTTGGGTATGCAGCTGGGACAGGTCACCACTGGATGTCTCTATACACCTGCTCTTCTCACTGACTGAGTAGAAAGACAAATAAGGCATGACTCCACTTATATGAGCTGTCTGAAGTAGCCAAAAAGCATGAAAGCAGAAAGTGGAATGGTGGTTGCTAGAGCTCTGGGGATGTGGGAATGGGGAGTTGCTGTGCAATGGGTGTAGAGCTTCAGTGATTCAAGATGAAAAGTTCTAGAGATCTGATGTGCAACAATGCACATATAGTCAACAGTACTGTACTATATGCCTAAGACTTTAATAAGGTAAATTTCATGATATATGTTTTTATACCACAGTAATAAAAATAAAGTCAGCACATAATGGTGCTGAACAATAAATTACTTAGGAAAACATTGAACAAAAGATGTGGACAGCATCTACACTGAAAACTACAAAAGAGAGCTAATAGAAATTAAATAGACCCTAAGAAATGAAGAAAGATGTTATGTTTATATATTGGAAATTCTTTAGTGTTAAGATGTCAATTCTTTCTAAATTTATCTAGATATTAAAAAATTCCAACTAAAGTGTATTGTTCACATAAATGGTTTCAATCTACTAAGTGTAAAGGGCAATGGGCATATACATTTTTGTGTGTGTGTATTTCTACTAATATATTAAACATATATTTGAAACTCAAGACCATGTAAGAAAACCCCTCATATCTGTTGAAACTAGTACAGGATATAGCAATGGGACTAGAACATTGTACTATAATTTCTTTTCATAATTCAAGTTTTTTGAGACATTTGAATATATTATTCAAAAATTAAATTAGAATTATCTTTCTGTTCTAAAGTTATAGAGAATCTAGTTGTATCTCTACAGGAATACTAGCTATAGAGAAATGTGGATAAGTTTTGCTCTATCTTGTGATTAGCATATTGTGTACCATATTGTGATTTCTAAGAAATGTGTATTTAGTCATTCAGATGACCAGCATAGAGTTCTTACGTATATTTGGTCTTCATCCACAGTTCTTGGCTCACAGCTCCAAACCCTTGGGATTTCCTAAGTGTTGAGAGTGATACAGGTTTCTTTGTTATGTTAATGAGGTGACTTTGCAAAGCACCTGGTGTTGGTGGTGGTTGCCAGTGGACCAACCAAGTGATTAGAGGGTTGGAGATTTCTGTCGCATCTGAGGGCCTCAGGGGAGGGCAGAAGGGTTGGAGGTTGAATCAATTGCCAATGGCTAATGGTTTAATTCACCATGAGTATGTAATGAAGACTCCATAAAACTCCAAGAAGACAGGGTTGGGAAGACTTAAAGGTTATAAACATGCAAAAATTCAGGGAGAGTGGTGCTCCTGGGGAGTGCATGCAAGTTCCCTGCCCTTTGTCCATACCTTCCATCTGGCTGTTTCTGAGTTAAAGCTTTGTATAATAAACTGGAGATCTAGCAAGTGAAATACTTCTCTGAGTTCTGTGAGCTGCTCTAGCAAATTAATTAAACCCAAAGGAGACGGTTTTGGAAACCTCTGACTTACAGTCAGTCCATCAGAAATAACAGGTAAACAATCCAGACTTGCAACTGTCATCTGAAGGGTGGAGAAAAAGCTCTGCGGTTGCTGGTGTGGGGAAGCCTCCACACACATACACACATTGAAATTGGGTTCAGGAACCCATTTACAGGGAATTAAGTAGTGTTCTAAGTTACAAAAGATGCTTGTTCAAATTTAAGAAAAAAAGCTTACTTAGGAGTTCATTTATTTCAGTAGTGTTAGAATTGTATGGAGTTAATAAATGTGCATTCCTTCAAATTCAGCTGGAGAAAAGGAATAACATTATCTCAGTTGAGCAAAAAGGGTACATGATTTCAAATCTGCTTAGAGAAAGGAACTAAATTAGAAGAGCTTCCTGTCAGTGTCTTAAAAAACATGCTGGAGTGGGCATAGTACCCTTTCCGAATAAACTGAGGAAAAAAAAGCCAATCTGGATGTAGCTCCTGGAGGAGGGGTTCCCCACCCAGGGCAAGTTCACTATGAACGCCAGAGACAGAAGGAAGGCAAGGACAAGAAGTTGGGAATTCAAGGGTTTATTCTCAAGGCTCAGTCTCTCCTGGCTTGCACAGGCAGCTCTCCGGCACTGCTTGAGCTCTCTCTCCAGCCACACTCCCTCCAGAGGAGCTCTGTGGGCAGGTCCCTGGTGACTGGTGGGCTTCCAACCAATTATGTTCTAGGAACAGAGGGGAAGAAAGAATCGGTGATCCTCTCCATTCCTATCCTATGACTGATCAGCTGCTCTGCCCCCATTAAACATCCCATAGATTTGCAAGCAGGATACCTATTAAGCCCAGGTGGAAACCCCAGTCAGAATGTTCCATTTTCCCCACACTAGGAAAAACAAGGAACAACTGCACCGTGCAGACATGTCACAACAACCAAGCAATTCAGGTAAGAAGCACTCAGCCTCTGTTCCGGATGTTAATTTGCTGTCAAATCAATCTTTGGTATTTTGTCTGTCTAAACAGCAGTATATTAGGGCCACTAGGTGTGTGATCACAAGTCCAATCACATGCCCAGTTGGGCAAGTTGCAGTGGAAAACTTCCCCGAGAGACAGAAAAAACAACCCTGTGACATCATAGGCGACTAGTCGGTTTATAAGGACTTGCATACAGGGAGTCCAGAGGGGCCACTGGACGAAGTTGTGTAACACTGTTGTGGACAGGGAGGGCCCTCCTTATATGGGATAAGGGGACAGAGACTATGTATGTGCCAGGGGTGAGGGGATAAAGACTGTGTGTTTTGCTAGAAAGGATCATTCTTATGTGACTAGCACCCCCAAGGAACAAAACCTTGGTTAGGGATGTTGGCCTCCCAATAAGATGTTTACATTGATAAGGCAGGCCTGGATTTAGCCACCCCATGTCACCAAAATACTATATATCCAGCATACTGACTGAAGGAAGGGGCCATGTAGACACACGTGGTTATTCTGGGACAAAAGTTACAAGTGGGCAGTGCTTGGCCCCACACTAGGCTTCTGTGTAGTTTTCAATTTTTTTTCTGAAAGATACGTTTGTGGCTAATTAATTTGTTGAACTTCTGTATCTGCCCTATCCAACATATAGTTAATAGTTACATGTGGCTCTATAAAATAATTAAAATGAAAAAAATAAAAAATTCAATTATTCATTTGCACTAACCGTATTTCAAAAGCCACTTGTGGCTAATGGCTATTGCATTGAACAGAACAAATACAGAATATCTCCATCAGTGCAAGAAGTTCTATTGGAATTGTTGGGGAAGAAGAAATTTCCTCTATTCTTTGAGGTTCTTCTGGCTGGTCTAAGAATCAAATCGACTTGAGATAAATTAACAGGAGAAAAAACAATTAATTATATATGTACAAGGAATCCACAGACATAAATTTCAAAGACAGTCAGAGAAAATAAGGTACAAATGTCATCCCAAACTTAGGAGAAGGGGTAGGGTTTTAGGATTTCAAAGGAAAAAGCAGTTTATAAAAATATGAAAGAGTAAATATTTGGTAAATAAATACTTGATGGGCCACCCAGAAACAATGGGACATGCAAGGAATTTTAACAGATTTGGCCATATCCCCATTTGTCTACCACACCTAGCTGACATTATTATTTCATTATCTATGGTTATAGCTCTTCTCCTGGAGAAGATTCTTTACCTAAATCCTTTTTCTGCAGTTAGGTGCAGGTGGGTGAGACAAAGTTTCTGAGTCTTTTAGGCCTTGTTTTTAGCTCTCATGTCACAATGGCACATCTTGAGTCAGTCTACCTTTGGCTTCTACAGCATGAATTTAATAATAGAGTTTAAAACACGTTTTTTAATATATAATATAAAATAATATATATTTTCATTTGTTTTTTCTTTTTGACTTTCTATTATCTTTTGATTGGCAGTTTTCATTTTTTTAAACTCAGCTCTTCCCTTCTCCATTATAGTATCTTTGATTTCCCCTTTACTAAAACTAATGCATCTGGTCCTTAAGATTATACACATGATCTCCAAAGCTATAATCTGGTTTAAAAAAAATTTACTTTTTATCAGATTGTCAATCGTATTGAAAGCTATATTGAGTTATCAGGAGCAACAATTGTATGTAAACATTTAATCTACTTGAAATTCATTTTTATATATAGTGAAGGTAGGGTTCCAGCCTTATGTTCTTCTTAGATGGCTAGTTATTTGTGCCAGCATCATTCTTGAAATTAACTGTCTTTCACCAAATGAAATGAAATGATTTTGTTGCTATATACTAAATTTTCATATATATGAAAACATAGTTTTAGACTTCAGTTTTCATTGATATATTTTCTCTTTCCAAGACAGTGTTTCATTCATTTAATTAAAGACTTTATAATCTATTTCATTACCTAGTTGGCAAATCTTCCTTCCTTTTCTTTTTTCTTTTTGTTATTGTTCCAAAATTTATTGGCTATTGTCATTCATTTATGTATCCATATGAACTTTAACATTATTTTTTATCTTCCTCACTCTGGAAAACCCATTACAATTTTATTAAATTTATATTTTACTTTGGGAGTGCTATAATGCAAGAATATGTCATGTTTTTCAATTTTGTTCAGACCTAACTGTATATCATTAAATACTCTTTTATTACCATAATTGGTCTTTTATTTTTCTCATAAAATCTATCCTAAGGATTCTTCATAGCCTTTTGATATTTTAAAAGAACAGGATTTTACCTTATTAATCATTTCTACATTTAAAATGTCTAAACCTTCAGCTTTTTATTGTTTTTCTTTCATATGTCTTCTGATTGATTCTTCTGTTTATTTTATTTCTTAAATAACTGAATGAATGATTATTCAATTTTACTTTCCATCTTTAACTTTTTAGTATTGAAGGAAATTAAGATGTTTAAAAATACATTTACCTGTGTTCCATTGGTTTTTGTTTAGAATGTTCTTTTCTTCATTGCTTTTTAAATAAATGGTAATTTAAATTTAAATTTTATTTTTGCTTCATAGGATATTTAGTAATTTATTTCCTAATCCCCTAATATCTCCAGCAGTTCTTCTCATTAGCTATTTTTAATTTTATTGAATAAATTTACTTTTTTTGTTGTGGGTAAAATTACAGTATTTCTAGAATCTCCCTCTTGGACTTAGAGCATCTCCATATCAATAGGTATTTCCAAGGGGTGGAGAGAAGTAGTCATCTCCACATCAATGGGTAATTATAAGAGGCGTGGGGAGGGAGGGTATATCTGTCCTGGAGTGGGACGGGGTCCTTTTGCAGCCAGGTCATGAGAGACAAGGGCAAGAGGTAGATAACTGCTTGAAAGCAATAAACAGGTTTCTTTCACTTTATTTCTCCCTTTGACTGATTTCTGCTTCAAAGGTTATTTGCCCCAGGCTGGAAACATATCTCCCCCTTCCACCCACCTTACCCCCACAGTTACACTCCTTTACAGGAGTGCAGCTTATAGACATTCCTTAAATTTCAAAATTGTTTTGATTTTGTTGTTGTTAATGTCTAGGTACAGTTTCAGTTTTTATGAAAGTTCCACAGACATAATTTTATAAAAAGGATATTATTTTCAGATTTTTTTGTATAAACATATATATATGCACTTATATAAGTTTCTTGATTGCATTATTTTAAAGCTTGAAATTATTTACTGCATACTTTTGAAGGAGAAGAAACATTTTTCTTCCACCCTTCCAGGTTCTTTGGCAGGCCTAATAATCAAACTGGCATAAAACAGATTGACATGTGAAAACAAATTTGATTTTATATGAATAGAAACCGAATAAACGTATGAGAACCAAAAGCCAGGTAATTGCAGCTTATATAACATCCTGATTGAAGGAAAAGGGTGGCGTCTGGGGAAGAAAAAATAGAGGAAGGTCTTTCCTAAAAAGATGAGAGGACATAGTTGGAAAAGATAGGCTACCCTGCTGTGCAGGTACGTTTCTTCGGTAAAAAAGTATCTTTGATAATAGCTCTCTTCTTGGCGGAGGCCTCCTTTCCAATGTAAATTTAGGCCATTGAAGGAGAGGTAAGGAGCTTTTCCTGAATCTGCAGGGTTTTGACTGCCTTTAACTCAAAATGATCATTAATGCAAAGAAACATTTTTAGGGCAGCAAAATCTGTTCCTCTTCACTTCCTAGATTTTTTGCTTTCATTTTAACAGAGTTGTATTGACATTCCAAGCAGCATTTTGGTCAAATTCATGTAATCTTCCTTGTTAACAATGGGAACAGCTATTGTTGTTTGTCTTCCAGAATTCAATATAACTCCCTTCAAACATTTTCATACTACTGTGGTATTGTGATTTATAAGAAGCATATAGATATTCAGATGACCAAAGTATATTTATCACATATATTTGGTATTCATCCTAGGTTCCTGCCTCACAGCTCCCAAAACCCTTAGAATTTCCTGAGGGATAAAAGCAATGGGAATATTTCTGTTATAATATTTGGTCTCTTGCCCTCAGTTCCTGAAAGCACTTCAGAGCCGTAACGGTGAACTTTTCCCCCACACTGGGTTTATATTAATGAAAGTGACTTTTGGAAAGCGCCTATGGATGGGGGCCTGGTTCCCAAAGGAGCCAGCTATGAATAAAGGTTTGCACTTTCAGCCCCACCCTCTGATTGCCAGGGAGGCGAGAGGGGCTAGAGGTTGAATCAATCACCATTGGCCAGTGAGTCAATCAATCATGCCTATGTAATGAAGGTCCCATAAATACTCAAAAGGAGGAGGTTCAGAGAGTTTCCAGGCTGGGGAACCAGAAAGCTTCCCTGTGCTACTGTGCTGGGCCCCCAGCTCCACAAGCACAGAAGCTCGTTTTTTGGGTGGAACTCATCCTGTGTATCTGTGTATATATGTGTTGACTCATATCCTTTAATATCCTTTGTGATAAATTGGTAATCTAGTAAGTAAATGGGTTTTCTGGGTTTTGTGAGCTGTTCCAGCAAATTAACTGAACTCAAGGAGTGTGTTGTCAGAACCTCTGATTTACAGCCAGTCTGTCAGAAGCACAGGTAGCACCCTGGGCTTGTGATTGGTATCTGAAGAGGAGGGTGGTCTTGGGGGACTGAGCCCTCTAGTTGTGGAATCTGATGCTGTCCTTGGCTCGATAGTGTCAGAATTGAGTTTTTGGACATCCTTGGTGTCCTAGAATTACTTTTGGTGTAAGGAAGCCTCTACACACCTTAGAATTGGGTCCAAGAATCTGAAAGGACTGCTATATGACTGACTTTCTTAAAAGTTATCTTTTAAAATTTTACTTCTTAATTAAAAAAAAAATCCTTCGATACCGAGACATTTATTATAGTATCTCTAGTAATATTTCAACATTCAAAATGCTCCCAATCCTTGTCAATCTTTATGCATGAAGATAAATCTTTATGCCTATGTAATGAAGGCACTACACCCTTCACAAATCAAAAGATTTTCTTTACCTTTATACCAGCCATCATATATGTATTTTTGCCCCAAATACCAGTTTTGAGATAATTTCTTCACTCCTGCCAATTAGTCCTTCTGCCAATAGCCTTCTGAAAACTGCCTCCAACCTAGTGCTTTTCTAAACGTTGCCTGCATCAAAGTGCCTGAGTTCTGAGAACTCTTTACTTTGTAATTTTTAGTTTTAGTTTTTCTTTCCATTTTAATGACAATCTAACAAAAATACTCCCAGGATATATTCAAAGATAATCGTGCTATAACTGCGTATTACCATAGAATGTTGGTGTCTGCAAGTGCCCATTTCACAACAAATGTTCTCCCATAATTTTAATATTTATGGCACTTGGTTTTCATAATGATAAACTTACAATAATCTTTCTACCTCTGTTTTTACACTCAAGTTTGTTATTTTACAAGGCAAAGATTTTATTTTTGGGGCATAATTCATAATTTGAAAATGTTTATGTACAAATAAAATCTGGTGTCTTAGGTTACTGTAGTAATGAAATTTTGTCTGTATGTCATGTAAATAAATAGAAAGGTGATCTCAAACTAAAGACAAGGAACTAAGAACAAAACAAACGTGTGAAGGTAAATTTATGTCAAGTGAAAGTCAAATAATATAACTTGATGCTGCATGGAGATTGGCTTCACAGTTGTTTAAATGGATTACATTGATAATAAATTACAGAGTGGATATGGTCCACCACTTCTACATGATTAATCACATACACACACACACGCACACATAATCTGCAACTGAACTGTCTATTTCTCTACCTTAGGTACTTTAGAAACCCTCTTTTTTTTGTACTTTTCATATGCAGGAGTTCTTCAGCATGAAGTGTTTTGAAAAATAAGCACTGATGACTTAACATTATATAAATTGCAGAGGAATAGTTTTAGATTTCCCTCCAGGTGTCTGTAGTGAGAATTTTCAAAGGACCTTGAAGATAGAATATGAATATGAGGGAATTTTGTTTGACTAGTAGACTATATTCAAGTAAAACATTCACTTCCTTCCAGACATAGGAATTTAGCTATGGAGTTGTGCTTCTTTTCCTGGAGGCATGGGAGATGGAGTGCAGAGGAAGATGGGGAAGATAACTGCCTTCACTCTCCAAAATTATGCCAGCTCAGCCTGTTAGTCTCAGTTTAGATAATCAGATTGACCATACATTATCAGGAGCAACAATTTCATTTTAGTAAATGATTGACTATAACATTTCATCTTGAAGATGAAAAACCTCCAATTTAGATGATGAATCTGTCATAGATGCGGAAGATCAACAAACCAGAGATCTGATAGGAGCAAAAAGAAATGGTTTGCTAAATAAGAACCCCATTAGAAAAATCCTGTCCCTGTATAGCTGCCATGATAAACAGGAGGAAAGAGTCTATGAAAATCCAAAACTGAGGCTTTGATCACTTGATGCATAAAGATTCTAGACTGGAGAGTAGTTTAGCAACTGAGAAAAAGAGCAATTATTCCAAAGCATTATTTAGACTTAAAGTAATTTGAGCATCAGTTAGCATATGTGTGTTGGACTGTATATGTGTATGTGTGTGTATACAGACTATATGTGTGTGTGTGTGTGTGTATATATATATATACACACACACACATGTGCATGTATGTGTATAATGTATGCACATAAAGTGTGTGCATATGTGTAAACCAGTCCTGCAGATTGCCCATTCTAAGATATTGAATTTCCTAAATATTTATCTTTGCACAATTTATTGCATTTATTTGTCAAGTTTTTGTATTATGTAGATCTGTACATGTGCTAAGGAACAGGGATTTGACACCTTGGCACACTGACATTTTAAACTGCATAAATATTTGCGGTGGCAACAGAGCTTTTCTTTGCAACGTAAGTTGTTTGGCAGCATCTACCCAAAAACATCAGAAGGAGCCAGCCTCCTACTTTTGACAACTAAATATTTCTCTAGAATTGACAAATTTCTGTGGGGGGTAAAGTGTCCCCAGTTAAGACCCACTGCTTAAAGGAAATGATCCAATGGAAGAAATTTGCAGAAGGTCTGGCTCAGTATGCCCAAATCTTCTGTAAATATATAATTTCAATTTTATATATTGCTATATTCTTTAAATATCATGATGCTTCTTTTATGGCCAGCATCAAACTTGAGAAGTATGATGATTTATTTAATAAAATCTCTATGAAAGGATAAGGTCAAAGCTATTACCATATTCTTCTACTTTGAAAATTCTACTTACATTCATGGGAAGTCTATAATGATCGTGCAGTTATCGTCTTCAAAGAAGGGTGTAAACTATTATAATAAACTCCAACACACTGTATTAGAATTTTAAGGGCTAGAGACATCTGCACCTTACATAAAATTACTTCTATCCACAAAAGAAATCTTAATAAAGAACATGAACTTAAAAATATCTTAAAACCAATGCTTGTTTGATTTTGAAAACCTATCAAATGTTGCAGTACTTTGATAGTTTCTGCATTAATTCCTCTAAAACATTGTTCTGCTTTGTTAGAAGTTTAAAGGACACATTGAAGGAGAATTAAATTATCAACTCACATTACAGATTGTTCTTATATTCACACTTCTTCTGAAAGAAGGAAATGTACTGGGGGACAGCGGGCAAGGAAAATCACACATTACACTGGTGCATACTTTAAAATCTGCCCTTCATGCTCTGGCTGGACACTGTCAAGCTCAGAGGGCTGGAGAGGAAAGCTGAAATATACACGCACTGTACTTGTCTCTGCTTAGAACGTATTTTCAGTTTTACATTTATGCAGGAGCAGCAAAACAAAACAAAAAATCATCTGCTAAAAAGAGTAACCTCTATAATAATCACTTCCAACATCTGCTAGACTGATTCTCATATGTCTCCCCAGATGGCAGAGTAGTGAAATGGAACCAAGAATACCTCGAGGCAGTTGTTACTGTTAATCTCTGGAGGGTTTCAACGCAGAAACTTACCTGCCCTAAGTATGCATAACTATGCAAGTCTTAAAGAGATTTTTCAATATACTGTTTGAAGAGGAGGATCCAAATTTTTTGTGTATCTACTCTTCTGTTCAAAAAAACACTACAGATGTTTGGTTTTAAAAAATCTGTAATTCGAAAAAAATCACCAACCGTACTGGTAAGGTAATACAAATGTGAGACATGGCCTTACTTGAGGATTAAATTATCAACAACATTTTTTGCAACTTTGCCCTGAGAGGCTTCTAACTTTTCAGATTCCTATAAATTCTGTTCTAATGCGTTTAAATAGAAAACTTAGGCTGGAATGTAGCATGCCAGGAAGAGAATAGAACTTTATAGGATCATCAAGAAGACAAACTTCATTTCCATTTGTTAAGAATGAGTAGTAATTAAAAGAAGCAAGACACCCCCCCCACCCCTGCAAGTTTCTTTTGATGTTTACAAAGGAGGTGATGCATGTCATTTTATGCAGATGATGACATTTAGAAGGGACCCCCTGGACACTTTTCTGGCCAAGGCTATTACGTGTATCTAAGCACAACCAATTAAAATGTGGGAAAGGAATCAAAAAGATAAGATCTGTCTTGTAAAAATAATCACTGGGAATATGTATTTTAAAATGGGGCTTTTTATTAAAATAGAGTTTTCTTTAAGAAAACAGTGTTAGCTATCACTACTATAATGTGAAAAGCCCCATTTAAGTGAGATAGAGAGGGAAAGAGAGAGGATCAAATTCTTAAACAGTAAGTCCTGTTCTGTCATTCTTTTCACCAATTCCTAATGTTCGCTATCGACCTTTCCCTCCCTGTACATAGATACATATGTATCAATCAACCTTTAAGCTATCTATCTATATATCTAATTTCACAAATATTAACCATATTTGGAGTTTTCTAAAAAAGAAAACAAGTATTCTGTAATGTCTGAAATCACTAATAAATATGAATTTATAAGAGATGAAAAAGAAAAGACAGGGCAATATGAATAAAGCTACTAAAACTAACGAAATAAAGTATTTTACATAGTACTTCTGTACTCTTTCAGTTAAGTGTGGCATAGAGGTGGCAATACAGTATTTTACAGAAATTTCCATTGTTGAAATATGTCACCACTTTTGGCAATTAAAACACCATTTTCCACAGGGACCAGTCTCAAATGGCTGTCAAGCACATTTCAGCACCCAAAATCTATGTAACTCAATTTATCATCATAGATTTCCTAAAGGACAATGTAAAGGTAAGCACAAGCGACAGCAATTCTTCTACACCCTTCAAATTTTATCCCTCTTCAAGAATTTTTAACACTGCAGCTCTTTGCTGCTTCTGTATATATATATTTTATTGTGAACATTGAACAAGCATTTTGGATGTCTCTTTTCATTATCATCTTCCATACACATCTCCATTTTTTTTCTTCAGAAGATCAGAAGGTAGTTTACCCAGGAAGGACCTTACTGAAGAGAAGAAATGAATGGGTCAACACAGAATCTTCCTTAATAGATAGTGGAAGAGAAAACAGTGGGAACAATATTAATATAATTTTATCCAATTTTATATAACACTGTACTTGATACAGACACGATATTTGCTTTAGACTAATGTAGAACTAGCCTAAGAACAAAATAAAAAGTTTATTAACGATAGGAATTTTAAAAGGGTGTTCAATTACTCAACAGACTTTTATCCCATGTGAATAAGCAGTTTAAAGTGCAAAAAGTACAAATGGTTGGAAAAAAGTTTATGTTTATTCTCACAAGTAGTAAAAATTAAAAAAAAAGAATTCAAGGGTATATTAACAAAGATTAAAAAACTAATACTCAATGTTGACCAAGGTGTGTTAAGAATATCTTTCTAATAAATTCTTATGTAAGAATACATTGATACTATATTAGAAAGAAAATTGATACTATATACCAAAAGTCTTAAAATGTTAGTATTTTTTGACTTTACAATTTCATTTCAAAATACAACCTAAGCAAATAATTTTTAGAGTAAGGCTTTTGTGCAACCAACTTTAATTTTATGGGAGAGATTGATCATTGTTATAAGAACTCATTAATCCATTGTATGTACAATGTATGTGACAACATGGGCAACAATGAATAATTCAATTAAGCACCTATTAAGTTGGCATAGATTGATGTGAGTTGCAGTTTAGTGAAAAACACACTGGGAACCTGAGAAAAGACATCCCAGTTTTCCATCAGCTAGCTGGGGGTCTGAAGGAAAAGCAAATGACTGCTCTGGGTCTTGCTTTCTCTTTTGCAAAAAAAGAATGGTAAAAAAAAAAAATCTATAAAAGCCATTCTCATTCTATAATTCTATATCTCTTGGTGTTTCATTAAATAAACCAGAAACAAGTTAATAAAAATAGTCTTATTGCCTGCTACCGTTGTACTTAATAGGACTTGGATCCTTGGGAAAGAATTAATATCTATCCTGAGGCAAAAATGTTTTTAAGTCGGTTTAATTTGTCAAAAACTCTTTGAGAATATACTGTTGTGCATCATCAAAGAGAGGGAGGGAGCACTTGGCCTCCTCCGGCAGTAACATGCAAGGGAGGCTCTTTGGAGTGGGGCGTGTAAGAAGAGAGCTTCAAGGCACATGCAAGAATCAAAGGGAAATGAACCGGGCAACAGACCAGATGAAATATTAATCATGGTGAGAAGCTGGCTATTTCTGTAAAGTTTAGTAATCAAGATAAAGTAAGAACAAGGCTGTGAATTATGGTAATAAACTAGAAGGAAAATCCCCAGATTATCTGTGTAGGCTGCTGGTGTGATGACCTTCCATGTAGAAGTATTTCTGATCCAGTCACGTATTTCTGATGGAATGATTACAACTAGCCATTAGATTTAGATTTGAACCTGGGTGAAAAAAAGTGTGAGGCTCTTGGTGAACTTTAAACTCTGAATGTGAGAAACAGGAGAGAAAATTTTGGAGCAAAGACAGTGTTTTAGTTTTTCTAACAGACTAAATAGCATCATAAGATAGATAACAGAACAAAAATCTGAAGCTTTAGCAGAAGTCAGATCAAGAGATTTTTTTTTTTTTTTTTAGTATGCATCATGCACATTCCCTGGGATCAAAATTCTGCTCATCATTGAGCTAACAACTTTCTTATGCTCACAATGCAAACGAAAAGATCTTGTTTTGCAAACACATTTAAACTAGCAGGATCCATCCAGGCACTAAGGCAATTATGCTCAATAAATTAAATTTAAGATACTTTCATTGCACCTGTGGAAGTTTTCCCATGTCCTCTGTCCCCATATCATGTCTCACTGCCCTTCATTTTAGTTCCAGTCAGATCTTGAACCTTGAATGTGTAGCACATTTCTGTCCTCTTGTCCAAAGAATTTTAGATTTGGCTCTCTGTCAGCTGCATAATATCTATTCTTCAAATATTTCTGGCGTAACCGCATTATTAGCTCTCCCTTTTTTGGGTAACTAAGGTGAGATATTCTACTTAAATTGTCCTTCGAGATCCAAAATTCTGTCCACAACTTTAGCATTGGGTTTTACCACTTTGCAGGAGAAGATTTCAATAAACATAAATTGTCCCAGGGTCCACATCTATGTTGTAGGACCTGTTTCTCTGGCCATGGTTTTCAAAACAAAGAAATATAATCTGATTCAATTTAGGCAAGTTAGATTTTCTTTTCCAGAATTTGACATTTGAACAGAAATAGAGAGACTGGGACCCATGGGCTCTTAGACCTTTGAGATGAGTCGGGACCTTAGAACTCTGGGCAAGGAGGGCTCGGTGGGCTGGGTTCCCGTCCTGGCCTAGACCTGCATGTTCCACTTTGCTTCGGTTCCCTGAGTTTTCCAAGGAAACTCCAAGTAAGTTTATTTCGCTTATTACTTCCACAGCAAGTGTCAACCAGAAGAACGTTAGCAGCATAATTGCACAGCGATCACACAAACCTGTGAGGTGAAAATACACACAGGCAGGGATCAGAAGAAATATTTCAGCTTCTATCTATCTATCACCCATCTATCTCATCTGCCTGTCTGTCTGTCTATCTATCTATCTATCTATCTATCTATCTATCTATCTATCTATCTATCTATCTATCTATCTATCTATCTATCTATCTATCTATCTATCTATCTATCTATCTCCTATCTATCTATATCTGTCTATCATCTATCTATCTAATCTATCAATTATCATCTATATCTATCATCTAGCTAGCTAGCTACCTACCTGGCTATCTAGTTACCATCAATCTGCTTTTGGGTATCTCACTTAAGCCATCTGACAAATAATTTTCTCTCTGAAAAATGTAGTGGGCTTGGCTATTTCTTACTTTTCTTACATTCTGCACGAGTGCTTATTAAAAAGGCAACTTACTAAGACCCATCCCCCAGAGATGCTTATTGCCGAAGGGGTTGGGCAGAAAATAGTGGCCTAGAAAACTGCATTTGTTTATTTATGTTCACTCCTTCATATAGGTATGTTGATAAATATAGCATTGCTTGAAGCAGCAACTACAGGAGTCGTGTCATGATTTCCCATTTGCATTAACCATAATGAACTTTTGTGGAAAAGAAATTGAAGGGGAAAATTATAAAGTTAGAAAATTCAAGCAAAATGTGACTAGGAAAAAACCCTTTTATCCCCAGTTGATTCAATACCTTCTATAAAAAATAGTATTGGTTTGGTGACTCTACGTTTTATTTTTGAATGTAAGTGGCAGAGAACAGTTCTGAATTATACATGTAATATCAAATAATGACAGATGTCTTATTTATAAGGATATTTCAGACGTACAGAATGCCCTTGTGCACTGACTTCCAAATAGAAGTTGAACATCTTCACTGGGCTCTTTCTATAGCCTATGGACAATGTTAACCTGATTCCCATCCGTTGGACTTCTTGAACCTCATCATTTGAACTCTATCTAAAAGAGGTTCTAAAACATTTTCTCTTTGTAAAAGTACGACAAAATTTTTAATCATGTCGAATAATATTAGAAAAAAATTCTATATCACATATAAGAAACAGAGACCTCTACATCCAGCAGAAAAAGAACCTTCTGGAGCCATGTCAGTCTTCCCTCTTTATTTTTAGCATCACCAACCATCTTTTCAATGACTATCATGGGAATTTTCCAGTCAAAAATATTGTCAATCCATGAGAAATTCCCTTTCCTCATTTCCTATGTGCTTCTGTGCAACTCTCAGATGGAAACAGATGTAGTCACTACAGCCTTGTACTGAGTTTTAAGCAGTGACATAAAAGTGAAAGGTACTTTCCTGAGTTATTCTGTCCCCTGAGATTATCTGCATTTTTAGTCTTTGTTATGTAGGGCAAAATACCAGGTGTTGAATCAGTAACTTCATGGAGTTACAGACATTTCTTCACTGTGTTCATTTTAATTAAATTGGAAAGAGCTTGAAGTCTGAAGATGTTGATGAGTCAGACAGTGGTAAACCTGGGCTCAAGAGAGAAATATATTTTCAGGGTTTAGATTAAAAACATAACAAGTAATTCAATTCAACTGCATGTGAGCATGTCCATGGAAGAGAGGAGCAGTCATAAGTATCATGTTAGCACAGTTTTGGTAAACTAATAATGTTACCTTTCATAATTAAAGTTTTAAGCATGAGAAATGCAAATCACAAGCAAAAGCAAGCTTATCTTCCCTTCATTTTTGATTTGCAGTGGTTTCCTTAGATTACAAATTGTACTTTTGCAGTTGTATTTAATATTGGTCATTCTCCCTCCCTCTCTTTCTCCCTCTTTAACATGATAAACCTCATGGGAAATTCCTCACTCATCTTCTTAGAAGCTAACCTCTGAGGTCACGGTCTCTCACTCACGTCAGATGCTAGATGGAACCTTTGCTGGGCCTCAGGGCTCAGTGCTGGCCCTGGCTAGCTTCCTAATCTCTGAATATTGGCACTGAGGCAGCTTCTAGGCATGTATGGGTGATGGTAGTTGAGGGTATGAATGCAGCAGGTGTTTGCCGTAACTGCCCTCAGAATGACTCCAACACAGCTGCTGATCCCCAAAGGACGTAAAATGATTAGCTTCATTGATAGGTATTTATCTTAAGTGATGCATAAATCTGCAGTTACAGGGATTTGGCAGTGTTCCTTTTTTAAAATTTCAATTCTATATTTTATGACTTGTATGGCACAATTTCTGCTGCCTTTGTCTTTCATTACCAAAGTCAGAGCAATCACGGTCGCAGCAGCATACTGGCTCATTAGTTCAAACAGTGGAAGAAAAGCTTCAAAATCAGAAAAATATATGCACTACAAAACATTAATGTTTAACATCCATCTCTCATAGTAGAGTGTATATAGGACTCATGGCTGACATGCTCACTGCTCTATCTCCAATACCCTAGCACAATGCCTGGCTAATAGTAGGTGCTCAATAAGTATTTTCTGATTGACTGAATGAATGATATCTTAGCAACCATATCTTCCAGATTGCTGTCACTGTCCCTATTTCCCTGGGAATTTGCTGTGTATTTAGGAGTACCTTTCATTTTTCAAAGATGAGTTATATTAACCAACCTTGAGAGAAGGTAGGGCATTAACAGTAAGAAATAATAATGTAGAAAGGGGAAAGAGAATAAAACGAAACTGGGTGATATATATGACTGCTCCAGAAGTACATAGCATAAGGTCTTTCACATAGCAATGCTCACTAATTACTCTTGGAGCATTTCCCAAGGGCAGCGTAGATACCTTACTCTCACCTCCACCCCAGGAAAAGTGACTTCATGTCTCCAGCTCCTCGCTGGGATTCTCCAGTTCTCCCTCCACCTCCACATGGCTTGAAACTTGTTCTCAGAAGTGTAAGTGCTTCACAATATGAACACTCCTACGTCCACAGGCAGAACTATTTACCTCTTTATATGTAAGTATATATATGTACTTTGCAGCCTAGTATATTATACACATATACTTTGCATTCTAGCATAGGACTTCTGCTTTACATTTAAACAACCAGAAATCCTAGCAGAAGAAAATATTGCCCTTGAATATTAATTTAAATCTTCATTTTAATAAAGGAAGGAAACATTCCTGGAAATCTGGCAAAAGTTCTCCTAACCCCTTTGCTTATCTGAGTTTCAATTGGGGTCAACTTACACCTAATAATGTAGGGAGGATGAGTATTGAATGTCAATTTCTTGAATTCTAATTAAATTCAGCAAAAATTGACTGAGGACTTACCGTATACCAGATGGTGTTCTATATTGAATAAGATGCTACAAAGTAAAACACAATTTAGAAAAAGAATAAATATGTCCAAATGTAGCTAAAATATAATGATTGCTATATTAGCATGATGAGCAAAGTGCTAGAACAGTACAGAGGAAGTAATAATTGTTCTATGTTGGAATTTCAGGGAATCTAGCACAGAAAATGTGTCACTTAAACTGGGCCTTGAAAGGGAGGAATAAAATTTTGTGAAGAAATTCTACTAAATGTGTCAAATTGAATATATGATTTTTACCTTTTTTAATTCCACCTAAACACCTGGTAAAACTAATGAAACAGTGAGAGAAATACATACTGAGCCCACTCTCCCCCTACCCCATATTAAAGAGAACTGGAAAAGGGACAGCTGCAGAGAGGGAATACACTCCACACAGGAGGCACCAACTGTCATGCGGCACTGAGCTGGGAGAAATCCTCCGACAGGAAGGAGAGAACATGCTTGGGGACTACAATGCAATCGTCTACACAACTTCTAGAATAAAACACCAAATGTATTGGAATAAGTCCCTCAACATTATTAAAAAGCTTTCCTTTCATGCCACAAAAATTCTTTCACACATGAAATGTGAAATATTGGATGAATCTTACTGAAATCAAAATCGAACATGGGTGGTTTCTATCAAAATTATTTAAAATATTTCTGACTCTGTGCCAGAATGAAAAATTATGAAAATGAGTGGCAAGATTCTCTCATCAGCAAGTTATTGATATATTTCAATACAGTTCATCATTTTTTTCTTTTCATGAAAGTCCTGTACATTTGTATTTTACAGCTATAATATTTATTAATTTCTATCTTGTGAATTAAATCATGTTATCTATCCCATCTCTAATTGTATATTAGTATGAATGCTTTGTGGAACTCTTACTAAATCTATTCTCTTTCTCAATTCATTTAAAATTTATGTCTTTTAATGATTAGTTACAAGTGATTTTACTTTTATTTTCGACATTTACTTTAACAAGCATATGTTACATTCACAAAGAAAAATGAAATCCCATTAGAAAATCTCAAGGGTATGTTTATAATTCAACATTATATAAGTTGTCATATGGCAGCAGCTTGAGCAGCTCAGAGTTTAGGTTATGAAAAACTGAAGGCACAATATTTGCATTTCATACATTGGAACCATATTTGTCACAAAACCTAGTAGAGTCCTTGCTATTTAACATTGATTTAATTCCTTCCATTTGATATAGTGACTGGCAACAGATTTGTTATACTTCAAGTCTCTTGGTTATACTTCAAGAGTAGAATAGAGCAAGGAATTAGCTCATAAGTTGTACTCAGGAACCAAAAAAGCAACCAAATTGTAGCATGGAGAATGTTTTCAATTATAGCTTAAATATTATTGTCAATTGAGAATCAATCACCATTGAAGAAATTATTCTTGTTGTCTGTAACATAGGAAGGTATTCTTATATGTAACAGGGAGTTTTGGGTGCAGTTAGGAAAAGGACAA
Source organism: Manis pentadactyla (assembly GCF_030020395.1). Classification (NCBI taxonomy): domain Eukaryota; kingdom Metazoa; phylum Chordata; class Mammalia; order Pholidota; family Manidae; genus Manis; species Manis pentadactyla. Next base: position 11,217,500 of record NC_080034.1, read on the forward strand.
ATGGAATATATTTGGAGAAATGAACGTTACATGTTAATATATTATGCTTCAGTTTTTGAAATTTAGAAGCCATAAAGAGCAAACTGGATAAATCAGAACGAAGTAGCTAAGTAATACAAAACAGTGAGATCCAATTAAATTGAGACTATCCCTAAAAGCAGGTGATTGACTTTAAGTTTAGAACAGATAAATGGTGATAAACAACAATATTATTATTCCATGAATGATTGCTCTCATGCATATAAATTGGTGTAGGAAAATATCAAGGAAGAAGTAAAGTGTTCATTTCAAAGTGTATTGCATCTTGAAGAATTTTGCTAAGGGGTGAAGGAGGTAATGGGTAATAACATTTTTGTTTAAAATTTGTTGAAAGCTTAATAAGTGCCAGGCAGAATGCTAAATTCCTTTATATGTCTCATTTAATCTAATCCTATCAATTTCTCTGTGAAGTAAACACTAAGATTTATACCTACTTTAGAAGATGTGAAAATTGGCTTACAGAAGTGAAATAATTTGTCCAAAACTCTAATTTCAATAAATTTTTGTGCAATTTAATTAGAAAAGTTGTTTTCTGTTTATTGTTCTGAGACTATTGCCATGATGTGAACTCGAATGGTAGTGATATTACCCAGTTTGTGAAATCCTAAAGGCTAGGTTTTTAAATTTTTTCTTGAAAACAGTGGACAGAACACATGTTTCTCCCAACACCCTTCATTGGGATGATAGTAGTGGTAAATCACAAGAGATGAATGTATGTTGACAATTTTCTAGTAATGAAAAAGTAGTGGAAAACAAATCTATACTCAGATTGAAGAAAAAAATTGCAGCCTACATCGTGAATAAGAGAGGGCATCAGTGTGGTTTAGAATTGATATTCCTGAAGTAAACAAGGAAAGGGAACAGTTTAAGAGCTGGATAAAGCATGAGAGAAGGAATGAAGCCATTGAGAGTTTATCTCCAGAAAAGTTTCTCCATTTGGCCCTCATCCCTCCACCAAGAGAGCTAAGCATTCTGACATTTGTGTCCAAGAATAAAACAAAACCCAAATTACTTGGAGTTCTTTCATTACTGAGATGTAGGAGAGGATAGCTAGCTAGCTTGCTATAAATCTAGATCAATTCATATATCTAGATTTGGGAGATAAAGTATCTTTGTCAGTTCTATTATTGTAAATATGTCCCCCTAGATTATGGCTTCTCTATTAATTATCTTAAAATGTATGAATAACCTTTAAAATCTGTTTCTAAAGTCTACTGACCTTCTTGCTCTGAAGAGTTCTTTCTCCTGTGGTGACTTCTTAAGATTTACTCTTCATCCTTGGTTTTTAGCAGTTTATCTATGATGTGTCTGATTGTATTTTTCTTTCTACTTATCTTCTTAGGTTTTCACTGGGTTTCTTGTTTTTGGTGGTTGAGGTATTTCTTTCATTTTGGAAAATTGTTGAAAATTATCTTTTTATATACTTTTCTCTCTTTTCCTTCTGGAATTTCAATTATACATCTGTTAGACCATTTGACATTTGATATTGTCCTATAGATCAATGTATGTTTATATTTTTTAATTGAGTCGCATTCTTCAAATTCACTGATTTGTAAATCTGTTATGACAATGATAAGGCTTTATCTCTGATGTTATATTCTTCAGATATAGTATTTCCATTTAACTTTTAAAAATATTTTCTCTCCACTTAATATATTCAAATGTACACATATATCTTTGGCTCTCCCACCAGATCCTTTTTTTCTAACATAAAAAATATTGATAACACCATTGGGGCCATCTCTGGTTCTGCTTCTAATAAATATTTATTCTCTTGACCATTGGTTATCTTTTCCTGTTTCTTTAAATTTCTTGTATTTAAAAAAAAATGTAATGCCAATCATCATGTATAAAAGAACAGTAGAAACTATATTAAATTATATCTATATCCAAGAATTCTCCTTTTTTCAGGTTTCTAGGAATGGGAAATGGCTGATAAGGCAATTTTATCTGCAGTGGCTGGATATAGCATTTTTGTTGCTTTAGTGAGATTTAGTTCTCCACTGCCTTCAAGTGAATTGAGTATGATGTCAGAACCTTTCTTGTGTCAAGGTCTGAAATCTAATAACCAGAGATATTGTAGATATTTGTTTATGTTTTAAAGTCTAAGTACTAGTTTTACAAATAATGGCGATAGAATACTGCTTTAGAACCTGGATGTCAGCTTTTCGGGATGCTTTGCTTTCCTATGCTGACCCTGGCATTTTCTTCCTCTCCTTATCTCTGTTTCTTTTGTTGTTTTCTTTCTCTGCCACCAGTCCTGGGGATGGTGGCTGAATATTCTAAGAATGCCCAAATGCCTGTAAGAGTTGTCTTCTCAGTTCTCTTTTTCTTCTCTGATCTTTATCAGGACTTGCGTGTCTAAACATGGCACTATATATCAAAACTTGCAATTTGACATATGATTCAAGAGACATAAAGGGAAGGGTAGAAGCATAAGGTCTCTGTTATACAGGAGAAGAATTAGGAAGTGCTGTGTAAAAAAAGAAATAACGGTAGATATTTATGTATATTTAAACTTCCAGAACTAATTGAAAGAAGAAAAGAAGTAATGCAACTATACAAATTTGAGAGATGTGCTGCAAGAGAGAAAGAGATGAATATTATATAAACAAATAAAATCATCATCTTTTATAGAGGACTCCATCAATAGTGTACAGTTTATTCAGAAAAAAATGCATAATATTTAAAGTTTTAGGGACTAACAAAAAGGAAAAAGATGGCTAATATTGTTACCTTCGAGGATGGAATGATGTGGAGCAGGGAATCATTTCATTTCATGAATATTTCTTTAAATTACTTGATTTATAAATAGTGTATCCCTTGGGCATTATGGTGCTTTTTATTGTGGATTATGAAACAAAACAAGAGAGGACCGGAGGCTGAGGGTGGGATAGGGGACCAAGTGAAAAACATTTTCCTTTTCTGGGCAACAAAACAAAACATGAGTCTTTGAACATGAATAGAGGATTGGGTTCACAGAGCTGCCAAGTGATAATGCCTGAAATTATAAGCCCCCAGTGAAATGGGATGAGAGAAATAGAAGATAATGCCTATTCTGGAAAAGAATGTGCAGTATATCCTCAAGTTCAGAGAAAATAAAGTTTTATTCTCTAAACTTCTTTCTAAGAACCCCCAGGCTATAAGATCAGAAAAAGAAAGAAACTGGATTGTGATTGAAGTACCATGCTGACTTATATCAGTGATTTTTATATCTTTAATTTATTTTGGGCTTTCATAGAAGGATAATAAGAATCCTGTGCAATAAAAGATGTGTTTATATGCAAACATATGACTAGGATGTCCTTTATATACGTGATGCTTCTCTTCTGCAATCTCTAGCTAGCTAGCATGTAATGACAATAGCTGTAAGTTTTGCTTGAATTCTCTGTTGTGGAGATGCTATGAATTTAATTAGAATGCAAGTATCAGTGGATCAAGGTAAATATGGATGATTGTATCTAGACAGAAGAGCTAATCCTGGCAGTCACATGTATAAGGGATACATATCAAGAAAAAAGGATATATAGGCATATTTCCATGAGAGAGAAAATAGGACATTTGGAAAATAAGCTATAGTCAAGGGTAATTTATTTAAATCAATGCAAATTAAACCTTCAACTCTTCACATGGATATGATACACAAATTAAGAGTGGTAGTAGTGAAAGCTTATATTTAGAGCTTTACCCAAGAGAGATCTTTATCACTTCATTTTAGCAGTTAAACAACAGAAGCAGCTAGACTGGTTCACGGGAAGTGAGTGACCCGTGACAACTACATGGTGAGTTTGAGCTCATTTCCCTCCTGTCTACTGCCTCAAGGAAAATGCTCTTTCAGGTTTTCCTGGTTCTATGAGTAATGGGGAAGATAATTGGGATGTGTGTTTAGAACAGTATTAACATGCTGATGTCTTTCATTAGCGATTTTTCAGTAACGGGGCAAAAAGGTTATTAACAGAAGTTATACTCACAAGCTATGAAAATGGGAGTTTGTATTAACTTGTGGTAATGAGAACTTGTAGAGAATAAGTGAAATTCTGGAATGAGGGGTTTACAATTATTATTCTTTTTTAGAATAAAGTTGATGTTGCTAAAAAGTATGCAAATGTACATGAAAGTCCAGTGAGATTAAAAAAAAAAACAAGAGAGGCTTTAGCTTTACTTAGCCTACACATTGTAGTGCCTTCAGGGACCCCCTGGCATGGTGCACCTTTAGGAACGCACTCTTTCTGCTCTGTTAACTGGTTGTATATTTTGGCATTCGATCATGTATAAACACAAAACCTTTTTTAGTGCAATTTAATCTTAATAATTAAAACCCTTAAAATTAATTGTGTTTCCTAGGACACACTTTGCAACCTGTAATAAATATAAGCAAACTCTGATTATTTTATGTTAAGTAACCATCTAAGTAACTGAACTTAAGCGTAAACATTTTGTAAGAGGTTTATATAATAGCCCTATGAAGTCCCCTCAACCTGAAGGGAGATGTGAGGTTGAGTCACAGCAGCTTTAGATCATGCTGCAGCACAGTGTCCTGTCTAGCAATCTTCTAGTATTTCCAGAAAAAAATATTGATTGCAGTCATAAGTGAAGATATGGGTACATTTCCTGTGATTTAAGCCTCCTAACACATTGTCCTTCATGGAACTCCATGTGGGGATGCAAGGCAGTGGTGAGTGTGCTGGAGAGAGCAGCAGAGGGAGTTCAGGGAGGGCGATGGGAAATGGCTGTGGAAGAGAACAATGAGGGAGTAGACTGACTATACGAAAGATGACCTTCCAGTGTTTGTTTCACGGTGTGTTTGATTTTGTAGATCCAGGAAGGTTATCCTATTTTATGTCATTTCTTGAGACAGTGGTCTTCAGATTCTAATCCAGCTATAGATAGTGAAATCAACTTAGTTCATTTCACAAGCATTTTGTGAAACACAATATAGAATAGATAATGTAGATTCTTACCACATATAAAGATCAATATTTTTAATGAAAATTTGTCTTGTTTTGTCTATATCATCTGTTTATATCTATGCAACAAGTGAACTGAAATCAACATCCAGTTATTAATAGTACAAACTATTATCAAACATATTCCCTGAGTATTATTAGGCAATATTGTTCCCATGAGATCATTCTGAATATCTACTAGAGAGAAAATTTTAGAAAACTGAAACAAGTAGAGAGACATTGACCTAAATACTGGTGCTGAGTATTAAATATATAGAAAAAATCATGGAAAATATAGACACAATGAGGTGTTAAAAAGAGGGGATAATATTGTGAAATTATGAAAATAATATATGATTTGAAAATATAGGTATTATCTTTATTATTGTCTATTCATACATATGTAAAAATATATGTAGCATGTAAAAAATGTAACTTTTTTCAGTAATTTGTGGTGATAGTATTAATAGTGCATTATTATTCCAAGATCTATTTTTGTACTAATTTGTACTAAAAAGTACAATTAAGCAAATGAGTAATCAGAGATAGTCTTCTTTTCATTATCCCTTCAATCATTGGACATTCCGGGGGATTTTCTATATAAAGCATCATGAAAGAAAGGAGGTAGAAATATATTATAAGAAAGGTTAAACCTACATGGTCTTGGATTTGAATATCAACCTGAAACTCATTTATATATATATATATATAACTCTCTATATATTCTCATATATATAAATGTATACATTGTTTTATATATACATGCATATACATGTGTATATATCCATATATATAAAGTATATGTAAAATATGCATATGTAATATGCATATATATGTAAAATACATATGTACATATATGTATACATAAATAAATGTATAAAAATATAAATATATATATACACAGAATATATGTATATATAATGTATATATTGTATTATATATGTCATATATTATTTCATCTGCCTGGATCTGTTCACTGAAGTGTTTTAGAGCTGATGGATTCTAGTGGCAGTGAACATTCAAAGAGCCCAAGAGATCAAACTGTGGTCATGCAATATCATTTCTTATCCAAATAAATTATTAGGTCTTTGCAGAGAAATTATTAACTCAGGAATATGCAGGCATAGTCAAGATAAGCCTGAAATATCTTGACATACTAAATATTAGATAGGATATGTACTAGATACATAAATGTACATACAGATACATAATACATAGAACTATCAGGCTATTAAATGCAACTAAGGTGTGTGAAAAGGCCACAGGAACCAACTTAAAGGGGTTTCCGCTTGACAAAGATGTGATATTTCACAGTTCAAATGGATAAAAATTGCAACAATATAGATTAAAGCCAAGAAATAAATTTAAGTCTGTGAGTTCATAATTATTAATTGGTCATTTCAGAGGTGAGAGGTCATTAATTCATCATATTGAAAATTGGGAAAATGATAAAATTAAGCATTTATTCTACATTTTTTATGTGAACTAAAGCTTATAGAAATAATAGGTTAAGAGAAGCATGTTACAAAATTAGTCCAATGCATGAAAACAAAAAGATGTGGTTAGAATATTACCATTTTGTATTCACTTCCCAGAATGAACAGACAGGCATTGAGAATCACCTTGCTGTTCTCCAAAAATAATAAAACCAGACTGCCATGGAATATGATGTTCTGCACTAAATGGCAAAAAGAGGGGAGAGCAGAAAAAAAAAGCGTTATGTAATTTCAGTTGGATACAACAAGAATATCAGACAGGAACTGTATAAATTAACCATTTTGTGCTTGTATAAATTAACCATTCTGACTATAGACAAATTCCTTTATTCAGTGGTACTAGTTCAATAACAGCAAGTGCTGACAAAAATGACTCAAGTAGTTAATAGTCACTGTTGTGTTATCTTATTAGAAATATAGTGACAAACGAGAAAATTGCTGCCTTCACATATTCTACTTGTTTCTTTTGTGCCAGAAATAACTTAGATTTCTTTCTCAATTTTCGGCCACTGAAGTGGGCAAGATTTCGGTAGTTTTTGAAATTGTTTTCAATTATCTCAATAATGTAGCTGAGAATTTGACTTTCTAGAAGCTTCTTTTTGAAATGAATTGGCTTACCAATGCCTAAACTTGAAAGATAATACATCAAACCAGATATTTTTTCAAGTTGATGGGGAAAATATGACTGCTTCAGCAATGGTAGACAGTCAATCTGACTATAGACAAATTCCTTTATTCAGTGGTACTGGTTCAATAAACATCTACTAAGTAAAAATAAGGGCCAACACCAGCATTGAGTAAGTAATGGCAATAAGTAAGGATTCATGGCACAGTATCCAAATTCAAATGAAAATACTGATATTCTCTTCAACAAGTAGAGAACTCTGTATTCCAAGTCTCATGGAGAGGATCCATTGATTTATGTGGTCAAGCTGAGATTCAACTAAAAATAAAGAGGATTAGAATATTTCCTGTGGCTAAAAGATACTGTAATTACAACAAGAGCAATGAAGTCTATTATAATCTGCCCTAATTATGTCACTGAAAAAGCTTTTACATTTCATATGATTAAAGGCAATGCATAGTCTTGTTTTTGTTATTTTCTCAGATCTACTTGCAGTATTTGATGCTTCTGCCATTTTATTTACCACAAAACACCCTTTGATTTTCACATGCCAGTGGTTCCATTTACATTACTCATGGGGCCCTCACAGACTAACTTGGGGTCTTGTCTTCTACCTCATACCACCCTTACTGCAGCAAATGGTTGTGTTTTATGGAGTCCAGAATTTGAGAGCCTAGTGCTTGCCCTTCTATAGCTGTACCCCTACCCCAGGGCAAGGACTTGTAGGGGAAGATGGTGGGGATAAAGCAATGAGCATGACCACCTGTATCTGCACAGAACAAGCCCTTGAGCATGACTTTAGTAACTGTTGAACAATTTATACATCTGAAGAGTTACAACCATGAATCTGACGCTTCTTTTAGAATACTGAAATATGGTCAATTCCAAACTCTTCAGCTCTGGTTTCTCATTCTAATGCCTCCTTTCCTTTAGAAAGTCAGGGGTTTCCTTCTCATTTTGCTCTACAAAGTCAACAAAGCAAAAACAACATTATGGTTTGTTTATTGCCTTTAATTGCCCATAAACAGAAAACTTGCCTTTATGTCTTAAAACTATTGGAGTTTCTTCACTGTAACTAGAAAAGGCATTTTATGAGATTTTTTTTAACTAAAAGAAATGTTAACTCTTTGGATCTTTAATTATTTTAATTTGTGGATCCCAGTCTTCTCAAAATCTTTTCTTTTGGCAAATAATGAAATAGACACCTAGACTTAAAATGTAATCATAGCTAGTAAAGATCTGTACTTTTCTCTAATATGTGGAAAAATATAGTTTATGTGCATGTTTAGAAATACCAGAGTTTGTAACAGACTTAATTTGTAACTCCAGTAAGTTAATATTTCTGGAGGATCATTGGCAGGAAGTACAGAAAGTGATGGTCCCATATTATTTCTTAGACTATAATAATATGATTACCTGAGAGGCTAAATACTCACCTGAGTTGTTTTTCTCAGACTTTTCATAAGCCTTTTCAAATATAACCTCTTACTGAATCATTAGTTTAAAAAGCTTGATAGTATAATTTAGTCAGTGAGGCCAGGGTCAGAAGCATTGACAAAAGTGAGGTCCAAGGTCAAGAAGGGAGGGATATTTCAAGGAAGGAGAGCAGAAGGGTGTTGAGGGATGACAATGGCCAAGACTGTTGGAATAGAAATCTTTAATAGAACAAAACCTGTTTCCACCTGAGTAATATTATTGCCAGGCGATACTATGCAATCCTGGATGAATTAAAGTAATATTAATTCATGATATCAATTAGACTTCACTTAACAAGTTATGCTACTTTAAAGGCAAGATAGGTTTATTCAGCTAGGCATATTTTGGCAGTTTCAGTTCAGTTCAACAAATATTAATCAGTTTCAACATATGGCAGTCATTTTGTTTCTACGAAACAAGGAAGGAAATACGGGCAGGTTTGTAGGTATATCCAAGTGTATGTACACGTGCATCTAAGTTTGTTTTCAGAATTTACAGAGTAGTTTTCGGGCTCGCTGGTTAAGATTACTTGAATAATTGCTACTTCAGCCATGCTTCAGTCACATGTCTTAGCTGCCACCCAAGAATGAGAAGCATCTTGAAAATAACCCAATTTGTTGACTGTGTCCATTGGAAATACAGAGAATCATATTCTCCAAAGACCCATCGTTATGATGAAGTGTAGTTACCGAGTTGTCTGGAAAGGCCTGCTGGCCACAAACAGGGTTCCCCACCGCATTTACCAGGCTGGTCATGGCATGTCTTCTCCCCCAAGGAATCGGTAATAAAGTTATCCTCCTTAAGAGGCTCGTAAATCATATTTAAAACTGATATTAAACTCTCTTCTCAATATAGTTCTTGAGAAATAATCTTGGATAGAAAATTACAATTTTTCACATAAAAACACATAGTCAGATTCTTTTTGAGTATTTCCAGACCTGAACTGCAGATGCCTTACATATTTTACTTTAGTTTCTGCCCTTCCTGTCTTTCTCAAAACTAGCAGGTTTTAGTACCACTGATGTTTAAAAGGATTGGTCATTTTTATTCCTCTGTCCTGTTATAATTCATACAAAATCGCTAAACTTGCCTAGGTGAACCACCAAGGATATAGTTGAATTGCTATTTAAATTATAAAGTGTTCAGCTGTTCTGCAGTAATAGGCAAGATGATCTCCATTTCATATACAAGAAAACTAAATTTCTTCAATTTTTGTGACTTGCTTACAGTCATAGATATGTAGCATGATGTGAGGCTAAAATTGCCTTTGAGAGTTCTTTGATAATTGTGTAAGTCAGTAGACTCGTTATTTGCATTTAAATATACCTATGATAATATCACTATGGTCTACACAGGATTCTACAAAATCAATGTTATTGGGAGCCTGGCAATGAGGTATTAAGACTCTGATGTGATTGAAATAACATCACCTGGATGGAGAAATTGTCTTTGAATATTTCCTATACGTTTAAATTATTAGTCTTCTTATTTTAAACATTTATAAGAACATTTCCCATGTGGTACAATAGTCTTTCTATCCCCAAAGCATTACTCAGTAAATATTTATCATTGAGTGAGTCATATGTTCCTTGTATTATGCAACTGATGTGGATTTGTTTATTTTTATTGTCTGCCACTAAAGAGAATGAATTAAGACTCCTCTAACTCTGAGAAAAACTTGAGAGGTTTTTGTTCACAAGAAGAGCCAGCTCTCCTGTGTCTTCATAAATAATCTAAAACTTTTGTATGGATGTCTTCCCTTCATCTCTTTTTGGGATGGATATTCATCCTGCATTGTCCTGCCTCCCTTCCTGAAGACAGTTAAATATCTAGGCATCACTTTGAAGGACAGTATTAATATTCTAATACCCCTGAATAAACATATTGAGAAAACAGACACTTAATTGGCTGCCCTTTCAAGTTTAGCAGAAAACCTTGTTATCTGCATTGGTCCATGTTCTCCAGAGAAGTTTCAGTTTGCATAGAGGAGCAACACAGAGAACCTCTCAGGGGAACTCTTTCTGGAGCCCAGGGGACATGAGAGGCCCCTGGAGGCTGAGCTCCCTGGCAGAATACCAGTCTTAGTCACATTTCACACAGTGTCATTTTGCCTCATTATACTAAAGGAAACAAGGGGAAAATATTACCCTGTGCTCATGGTTAGGCCAAAATTGTAAAATGAGTATACCTTCTGACCTTTTTCTAAAGTGAGCGTGCTCAATAGAGGCAATACTGTCTCCTTGGAGAAGGTGAAAATACTTTCCTTTCAGATATAAAGCACAGATATACAGTATATATGTGGCATTAAAATTTGAGATTAAAATGAAATGTCTTGTTAGCCTCCTTAAGAGGGTGATAATGAAAAAAAGAAGTTTGAAAACACTGGTCTGTAAGATATCGCCTTCTGTTGAAATCCTGGATGTTTGGTTTCTTCTTTTCCATTCTAGCAAATTCCTGGGGGTCTAGCTGCCCTTGGTTGTGTAGAAAATATTTAAGTTTAATAGAAAGCATGTCAGGAACATCCTAGAAAAGCAAACACATATATATGATATAGTCATATAGGATTAATATTGTGACCTTTCTTATTTAAATTTATGCTCAGCTACTTTATCATGCAGTTTTGCTTTTCAAGCAAAATGTTTTGATGTGACCTGTTTAACTTAGCCATTTTCATGGCTGACCATCTCCTGTCTAGACACCAGGATGGGAGGAGATACAGGAATGCCATTAAATCGACCTTTTGTAATTATCTTGCCAATGCCAAAAACTGAATATTAAATAATTTGTTATTCATACCGGTTTTAAATGTTTTTTCATTAAAATAGCTATATGAAGATCCTATGAACTCAAGGAATGTAGCTCGATTTCAGCTACTGCTTTTAATATGACCATCTAGATGCAACTAGGCAGGTTTAGGTTTGGAAGCAAATAAAAGCAATGCCCTTTGGAAGCTGCTATAATAGTTATATACAAAGAACAGCTACAGTACAAAGAATGGATAAATGAAAGGCTTTCCATAGACAGTGACAATTGCAATGAATCTCAAAAGTTGAGTGGAAAACTTTTTGGTGACCAAGGGATAAAGGGCATTCCTTTAAAAGGCAAAAATCTATGGAGGGAAATACACATGTACACAATGAAAGTCTGCACTAGGAAGCAATAAACAAAAAGATGATTTATTCCTGGAATTGTAAGGAGTTCAGAATGGTGGGAGTAGAGGGACTAAAGGGTCTGGTTTAGCAGCTGGGACCTGAAGTTGGGAAAAACCACCTAATTAAGAGCCTTGACTGCTACAGTAAGAGTTTAGTTTTTTGTTTTTGTTTTGTTTTGCTTTTTTGTTGTTTGTTTTTCTATACACTTCGGGAAACCTACAATAGCTTTTAGTAGTGAATGAGACTCAACACATTTCCTTGAAGAAGCATATTACCCTGGTAGCGTCAAGAAGAATGTGTTGCAATTAATGACCAATTGGAAGTGGAGAAAGAATGATACAAAAGAAAGATGAATTCCAGCTTTGTGTCTGTCGTGATAGAGTGAATGCGCCCAATGGAAGTAATGTTTTGTGTCTCAATTTTAGGAAAAGGATTTATGATTCTCAGCCTGTAGATTCCAATGAAGGGAATGGGTAAAATTTCCCATAGAAAACACGTGGAATGAGAGAGAAGAGGCAAATTGAAAGAACCTTAGGGGGTTTATTTAAGTAAATCACATGAGGGTAATGCTGAGATTAGTGGATTGTATTTACACAACAATTCACACATATTTAAATTAGAATTATATGTGATTCTAGATGGATTATTTTTATAGTGAAGTAAAATTAATTCATAGAAATTATGGATTATTTTTAAAAAGTCAAATGACTTAGGGAATGGTATGATCGTTTGCTCACATACTGGTTGTAAGTTCTTTTTCCTGAATGTATAAAGATGTCCTAAACATTTGCATTTCCGTACATGCTACTGAACATTTTCGTAATCACGAAACTTTTTACTTATTTGTGTAATCCTGCTTGATGTAAACCAGCTCCAGAGTGCTAAGCCAGGGGGGCTCTTAGTACACTCAGTCACAGAACATGCTAGAAACCACGCCTGCTTCTCCTTTTACACGTTCTTCACACAAGAAGTATTGCAAACCACTTTTTCAGATCCTGGGGATACCTACTCACTGCTCCTGAGGACAGCCTTCCTCAATGACTCAAGGAGGTCTACACTCCCTCTTCAAAAATAATCTACTTCAGAGACTCAAAAGCTGTTTGCCCACTTTCAAATGATGAGAGAGATTTCCTAAAGCAGAGTGAAACAAAAACAAACAAAGCCTAAGTGACAACCACATATTTAATCTCTGGCAGACGCTAAGAAACTCATCTGATGTAAAATGTCCTGTGTTTTAGTCACCAGACTTGGAACTCACTGTAGCTTTTGGAACAACTTTCTTAAATTCTCTGAGACACAGTTTGGTCATTTATAAATAAACATAGTCTTAATTGCTCTACTTATCTTGCATGACTCCAGTAGCCCATGACATATTTCTATGAAAGTACTGGATGAAAAAACATAGATCACTATCAAAATATTAGGAATTATTACTATTAAGCCAAATAAGTTTTATACTCTAGCTCTTACAGCTCTATCAGTACTTAGCAAACTCTTCATTTTCTCATTAAAAAATTACGTAGTAGAACGCTGTCTTTCATAAAATTAGAATCTTAAGGATAGTTAGCCACTTTTAATTTATTCTACAGATCTTGAGTCTTTATAATAAAATCCTATTTTAAATTTTATAATGTTATGACAGTATCTGTAATTTCAGATGCTATTCATATTCATGAGTCAATTTGCCTATCCATTTAATATTCTCCTGCTTTGCTACCCTTGTTGTGATATGCTAGTTAAATTACCAGCTCAATTTTCAAAGAGTGTTTGTAAGTGTGTAGTTAGAGGCAATGATATGCAGTAGCACCTACACAGAGAAATCAAAATATTTTCAGACACAACTGAAGCATCTCATGCTAAGGGATTTGTAGTGCTTTCATATCTAAGTCAGTTTCTCTCCACTGTAGGTGTTATGCAAAATCAGATTGCCTAATAATTTGGAAATAATGCTTAACACTTGCTCTTTCACAATGTCTGACTCTTTTTATGCAGTCCCCTTTAACTTTATTCTCATTAGCATGGTCTCAGCGTTTTAAAATCTCCTTTTCTCCATCCTTTCTAAACCTGGTTTACAGACTATAGAAGATTAGTAAAGCGAGAAAGTCTATTCTAAAAACATAGCACCCTCAAATCTTTGACAAGAGAGCATATATAATTTTTAAACTTTCAGCCATATATTATTTTTATAAGACACTTTTTCATTGTTTGCCACTATCTTGTAAAACTCAAGAAGTTAAAAGATGATATCATTATTTGTTCTTCACCATAATTTTCTCTTCCCTACCATCACTGATATCACCCAGATATCAATGTCAAAATTGTGGATGTTAGTCTAGATTGCTCTTTCCTTGATTGCCCACCCCTTGTGATCCAATGTAAACCTAAGTTACATTGATGCCATGTTTATATGTCTCCCATCACACTCCTTTCTGTATTCCATTTACCTTTTTCTTACTTAGAATTTTAATTTTTGTTATTCACATTAATATTCCTAACTGCTGTCACAGCCTTCAATCTCACCAAGTTTTTTCTATTTTTTTCAGTTAATGTGTTTTGTTTTTTGGGCTTTAAATTTACAGAAAAACTGAGCAAAAAGTACAGAGAATTCCTATATACTCCCTCCCACCACCTACAGTTTCTGCTGTTAGTAACATAACATGCTGTTATGGTGCATTTAATATAACTGATGAACCAATATTAATATATAATGATTAGCTTAACTCTATAGTTGACATTAAGTCACTCTTTGTGTTTAACAGTTTTCTGGGTTTTGAAAAATGTATGTCATATACTGACCATTATAGTATCATAACAAATAGTTTCACTGCCCTAAAAACCCCTTGTGCTTTACTATTCACTCTTCTCTCCTCCCCTTTATAGTCCCTGGCAACCACTGATTCTTTTTACTATCTCTGTATTTTGCCTTTTCTAGAATGTTATATCATTGAAATCATAAAGTATGTGGTTTTTTAGATTGGCTTCTTTCACTTAAAAATATACATTTTAAGGTTCCTCCATGTATTTTTGTCATTTGATAGACTGTTTCTTTTTAGCACTGAGTAGTATTCCATTATGGATGTGTCACAGTCTCTGTCCTTTGACCAATGAAGGACACTTTGGTTATTTCCAAGTTTTGGCAATTATGAATGAAGCCGGTATAAGTTTTTGAGGTTTTATGTGGATATGAGTTTTCAATTCATTTTGGTAAAAAGCTAGGAGTAGGATTGTCAGATCCTATGGTAATCCTTTTTTAAGAAATGCTAAGCTCTCTCCCGAAGTGGCTGTCCCATTTTGCATTCCCATCAACAGTTTATGAGAGTTCGTGTGGTTCCACATCTTCATCAGCATTTGATGATGTCAGTGTTTTGGATATTAGTCATTCTAATAGGTTTATAGTAGGTCTTCTTATTGCTTTAATTTGCAGTTCCCAAATGAGATATAATGTTGAGTATCATTTCATATGATCATTGAGTATCTGTATGTCTTCTTTGGTGACATGTTTGTGAAGGCCTTTTATCCACTTTTTAATTGTTTCTTACTATTGAGTTTTAAGAGTTCTTTGTATATTTTCAATAAAAACCCTTTATCAGATATATGCTTTACAAATATTTACAGTTTGTGGTTTGTCATTTTATTCTCTTAATATCTTTTATGGAGCAGAAATTTTTAAGTTCAGTGAAATTCTAACTGCTTCTTTTTTGGATCTTGCTATTGGTGTTATATTTAAAAACAAATTGCCAAATCCAACATTGTAAAAACCTATCTTCCTGAAGTTTTATAGTTTTACAATTTAAAATTAAATCCATAATCTATTTGACATTAATTATCACGAATGGCTTAAGGTCAGTGTTTAGATTCACTTTTTGCATGTGGATACTCATTGTTCCAGTAACATTTGCTGAAAAGATTATCATTTTCCATGTGATTGCCTTTGTCAAAAATTAGTTGTTGATATTTCTGTAGGTCTATTTCTGTGCTCTCTATTCTGTTCCATTGATCCATTTGCCTCTTGTTTTACCAATACCACAGTGACTGTCTCATTGCTGTGGCTTAATAGTAAGTCTTCAAGTCAGTTCTCTTTGTTCTTCTTCTTTAACATTATATTAGCTATTTTGGATCTTTTGCCTTTCCATGTACACTTTAGAGTCAATTTGCCAATGTCCACCAAGTAACTTGATGAGATTTTATTGATATTACATTGAATCTGTAGATCAAGTTGGGAAGACATGATATTGTAACAATGTTGATAAGTCTTCCTATCCATGAACATGGAATATCTCTCCATTTATTTAGAACATCTTTGATTTATCTGAGTTACTTTTCATTCTTCACACTAACATTTCAGAGTGCCTCTGAAAATTCATACATTTTGAAACTGTAACTTCTTTCTTAATTATCCTTGATCATTACAGCAAAGCCCAGACTTCTCTCAAACTCAAATTTGTTGATCTCTCCAGGATCATCCTCTGATAGTCTTCTCCTGATAGCTTACTTCCCAACAGTAAAAATATATTTAATTTTCTTTAATGATCCTTTTTTTTTTTTTTACTACTTAAATCACTGATGTTTTTATACTGGGCTACATTCTATAAGTACAAATCTAATTTATTTAATTTTATCTCTTTTCTTCAAATATCTCCTTTCAACATTATTTATTAGCAAGCTTCTCTTTTCTCCACAGATTTAAGATGTCATTTTTTTAATCATACACTGCATTTCATTATATACTTAGGTCTATTCCTATCATTTCTATTCAGTTTTATTGGTTTGTATACCTATCTGTTAATACTGTATGCATTTAATTACAGAGCCTTTAAAATGTGCTTTAATATCTTACAGACTTACTCTACCCACTTTCGCCTCCCTTTCACACACCCAGACACACACATACTCTTTTTGCTTTTTCTGTATAACAGCATTTACTTAGATGTTTTGCTTTTTTCTTCATATTTTTTTGGAACTTTTAAGTGAAATTTTATACCTACTACATAAAATAGAAACTTCTATTTTTAGTGCAATTATATTAAATTTCTAATTAACTTAAAAAGCATTGGCAGCTTTTGTATGTTTTTTTCTTTCCATGAGAATGGTATGTCTCTATTTGTTCAAATCTATTGTATTTTTCAGAAAAAACTTTACATTTCTTCTTAAGTTTATGTGTAGGTATTTTATTTTATATTCTATTGCTATTTTTATTGCATATTTACATCCATCAAATTACCTCACTGATTATTTGTACATATGAAGGTGATTAATATTTATGCTAATTTTATAAACTACAATTTAGATAAACAATTATCTTATTGCTATTGTTATTTTTCTTACAGATAATTCTACTTCTTTTCTAGTTTTTAAGATTCTATTTGCTTTGTCTGATTACATTTGTAGATATGTCCAAAGTATTGCAAATTATAGTGGTCAGTGTTGTCTTTTTCCTGAAATTATTGGAAATGACCTTATATTTCCTCTCTTATATAGTATCCTGAATTTAGGGTGGCTGTGTACCCAAGCACATATACTTCTTTTACATGTTTCTTTAGTATCCATTAATGTGTTTTTTATTTCTTAATTCAGGATTTTGTTAGATTTTCTCAAAAATTTTTTTGGTACCTATAAAGATGATCATGTAATTATTTTCTCTATTATGTGATACATAATAATAATTGATCTCAATATTCAACTGCAGGTGACTTCATGGAATAAATCTGTTTCATGATGTGTTATTTTCATAAATGAGATTTGTATTATTTTTGTTGTACAACCATTACAATGGTTGATAGCAACATTAAATTTGCTTCATAAAATGAAATTGAAAATGTTGTTCTTTCTGAGTTTAACTTCAATAAGGACAGCTGATGTCTTATAAAAAGATTTATAGGAAGTTTATGGTAAATATTGTGACAAAATTTTACCTTTGTTAAACTACTCCACTATCCACTCCAAATATATGATTTTAGTTGATAAAATTTCAATTACTATCTGCTCAAAGATTATAAGTATTTAAGAAGTTATAAATAAGCATAACATTACATAATAAGCCTAGTACTAAAGACGAATGTGTTCCTGTCTTGTTCAATCCTATTTTGACGGCCTGAGAATGCACCAGAGAAAAAGAAGGTAGAAAGTCAAGGGCACCATGTTTATTGACTTCAAGACGCAGCAAAATAAGCCTGGGATGTAAATTGACAGTCGTTAGGTTTCTGGGATTTTGAGGTTGTAGGCCAAGGAGAAAATAATCCATGGGTCTGTCATAGGCATTATTTGTTGTTCTATCAAATCCCTTATAATCATTAAGCATTCTGTCCAGAAGTTTGGAGTCCAAGAAGCACAGACACAACCCCACACCTTACTTCTTTAAGATATACTTTGTGAGTTTTCATTCAAATCAAATAGTGGTGTCGGTGATGCTCTCTGGAAGATTACTCGTTGTACTACAAATATACTACAAATTTAGATATTCCGTGAACCTGAACATTTTGAGGTTTTGCCTCAATTGAAGCTATGAGAAAACAAAACCAAAATAACTTCTAACCTTATCTTTATTTAAAATATGAAATTATCTGTCTTTTGGAACTTCCATGCCTGCTGGCTCCTAATAGGTATGAAATTGACAACCATCTTCTCTTAAAACATTGCCAACTTTGGCAGAATAGACTGTCTACCATAAAATCCACAATCACATTGCCTTGTAAGGCAATCATACTCAGAATGAGGAAGCAGTGAGTCATCAATAAACATATAAGTTCACATATTCATAAATAAAATTATAAAAATATAGAGGGGCTGATTCATTTTGAAATAGAGATAACCCCCACCTGTAATTTACAGCAGAGGTTTCTCCCCAGAGTGATTCCATTCCCTACTGCATGGATTACGAGGGAAAAAGAGTCTCAGATTTAACTTTTATATCAGCAAGGTATCAGATATTCATCATGATACACAGCTTGACTTCATGTTGACAGATGGAGAGCTGGTGAGCCTTTGAACCATTAACTTGAAAACTTTAAAGCAGTATTAGCCTGTGGTAATGCCAGCCAGGACTTCAACATTACTAGAGTTTTTTTGTACATCAGAATCAGTGGCATTTGAAAAACTCTATTTCCAAAGATTGTCTTCAATCCACTTACCAGTTGCATAATATGTTGGTACCTGATTTATTACTCAAGATGTTATTTTTTGGGGAAAACATAACCTTCCCTTAAGTTTTTAGCTTTTGTTTTCTATTTTAATTTTTCAATGATAGTAGAGGGGAGAAAAGGATCTTTTTAAATCAGATTTATTTGGACATATACATGGTGAAATTTCAAGGAAGTTTAATAGTTAATAGTGTTCATTGCTTATTATTGTTTTTTTCATGCAGTTAATGGTTGTATTCTGCTGCATAAGGGCTTTGCATGTAAAGGAAATTTTAATAAATTTATAATGTAAAATAAATACATTTGCTTATCAATCCTTTCCTTCCTTTCTTTCTCAGGAAATAGGAAATTGTGTCCATTTAGTTCTTTTCCTCTGTTGATCCCAATGAGAAGACCTGGTGTGGTCGTCACTAGAGTCACACATTTTAAATTCCCTGTCTTTCCTCTGCTATTATGTTGACTTGATCTGTGATTTAAATGATTCAGCCATGCAACACTTTCTGGTTTTCCTCTCTCCAATCTTTGTCTCCAGCTGCTCCCTGTTGAAGGTTTTGTTCTCTTTTCAACAGGAAGGAATATCCACCCACACCAGCTTGAAGTGCTTTATTAATGTCAACCAAAGATGTAAAACAGAAAGTTTCAGGATTGGTTGCAGATGTAGGATTCACAATATCCAGTGCTTTTTTTTCTTTTTTTTTTTAATAAAAGCAAAAGAAAGTGGATTGGTGATATTAAATAATATGCATTAAGTAACTTCTGAGTCTCCCACTTAGAAATTTTCATCTCATTTAATTCTCGCTACAAACTTTTACATAGTTTGCAATGGTTTGCATGGAAATCTATGCATAGGAAAAATAACAGCCATAAGATTTTAGTGCACTGTGAACTACCACACAGATAGTGATTCCCCCTTCCCCCTTTGGAATGCAAGCCCAGTCTGTCTGTCTCCACAGTACATGCTCTTTCACCTTTCTCAGCATCACAAGAGTAGGGGATATCTACTGGTTTTGGTCTTACGGCATTTAAAAATATGTGTCTGGAGGTCAACACTGTGCTCTGCCTTCCATATTGGATGCTGAGAAGTTCATAGATTTGTTTTCTATGACCCTTGCCAACTGGATCAGGATCTATGACCCAGATTTGGCGCATCACATACACCAGCCTGAAGCTCTGGCTCTCCAGTAAGTGTCACAAAGAAGCAAGAGGAGTTTCAAAATGTACTTCTGTCACAGCAGCACTCTGTCAAGTGTCCAAAGGTGTCACTGAGTACCAGTGACAGTATGTAGGCTTCTGGCTGCTCCCCGTCCATTTTTCTCTCCAGTTTTTCAGTGTCCAGATCTATAAGCTGGTTCTCTGGTCATTTCCCCACCAATTTGGTGGGCTACTCAAAACACACTCTTCCAATCCCTGTCCTGCTTTTGTTAACCAGAGTTGATTCTGTGTTTTCTAGCCAAGAACATAGATTAACAAGAGATAATTAATCATATTTCTAGTGGTTAGTGCAATAGTAGACCAAAGAGATAAAACAAATGTGACATTATTGCCTTGATGCTTAAAAGTCAAAACATTTATTACAGTGTCATAGTTAATAAAATTCAAAGCATTGTGTGTCTATTAAGGGATCATTTTCCTGAAGATATTTATGCCTAGAAATTCAGCATGTTCAGCACTTATTCATGGTAATTCATGCAACTTTATTCCTATGAGCTAGTTCTAGTTCTCACACGGTCATTTTAAAATTAAGTTCTAATTTGTATTCTCATTTGAGGAGTTGAATACTTGAGCTTATTCAGGACTAAAAGAGACATCTTTTTTCTTGAAAAATTGGCTTCATTTTCTTTCTGAAGTACTAGCATATAAACACCAGTCCAAATTTTCTGTCTTGATTCCTTGCTTTCTAATCTCACTTGAATGGATAGTTTAACAATCCTAAAATGGTTAATTGGAATAGGACTCAACAAATCCAATTCCCTTATTTGATAGGCATGCCAATTGGTGGAAAAATTATATCTCTGTCTCTGAGCAACAGCTCCTGGGCATGAGTTCAAGTCTCTTTATTTTGTTTATTTGTTAAGTACTTAGTATGTGCTAAGAATTATTCTTATGCTAGCAATTGCTCTTATATAAGCACATATAAGTGCTTTCATTATTAACTTAGTGAATTGGGCTAACAACAGAATAGGTACTACCATTATACCCATTGTACAGATAAGGAAACGGAGGCTCATAAAGGTTGGGCACCTTATCAAAGGTCACAGAGCTAGTACATGTCAGTGCCAACAGTTGAACACAAGGAGCCTGGCTTTACTCTTTGCTCTCCCAGCCACTGGACTCTGGGAGATCTTTGGGTGTTTTCCAAAAGAGTGATCTAAGTAATTTGGCCACTTATACATTAGACTTCTTTTTTTATTTCCTGAAGTCGTGTCTTGTTTCCCTTTGATTTTATTTCACATTCCAAAATACAATCTCTAAAACTAATCTTTAAGGTGGCTTATTTTAAACAAATCACAAATATGTATCTGAAAAGATAGTAGGTTCTCAAACTAGCCACTTAAACCACTGATCCTGCTTTTGTTTAAAATTTACCTGAATTGCTATTAGATAGAAACTGTTTTGGGGTCTGGGTTTGTTTTTTACAAAGGGGGTAAAAAAAACTTTTCAAAAGTAATCCCTGTGTTGTGTTGAGGTGATATCAAAATATATAATAGTATTATGCACAAATTACATTTAAAGTGATAAGATTCTGTTTCTTGTGTCCATAATGTGATCTGGAAAGCATTCGCAAGGTGGGTTTCTTTAGATATTTTAAGCTATCACGGCATCCCTGACATTAGTGGGTATCGTCTCAGGTTTATAATACTGAGAAGAACAAACATGAATCTTCTCTTGACCTTCAACCACATTTTTTCATTTCTTCTATATTCCTAATGTTGCAGATGAGGACTATATGACACAGAGAAACAGCCCATTGTCATTAGCCTAGGACACTGGGGGGAGCAGGTAGGTGCCAGAAAATACAAATGAGAGGAGAGAGAGAGAAAAAAAAGGATTGTTTGCTTTCTATTTACTTTTTCAGCTGAAAATAGGCAATAAAGGAGTTAAATGTAAAATTATACCATTTTTACTAATGATTCCTATGGTCAAAAATTTTGATTAGATTTTATTTCTAGAAACCATGCTTTAAGGCTTTGTAAGAACCCATTTACCTTTACATTAGTAATCTGTACAACTAAATGTCATAATTATCTATCTGTAGTCATAAACAGGGTCTTTTCCAAATCAGTAAATAAAAGAAAAATGTAACTCAGTAAAAAAACACATTTAATAAAATATCTATTCATATGGTGCAAATTTAAGCAGAAAGCTAAATACTAGTGACTATTCATGAAATAACACTGAGTCAAGGATGTATTTTTCCATGTCCTTTCATCTGATTCTGTAGTCTATTTTATCCATCTTCTTCATCTAATTAAGTTTAGCACCTTGGTCAAACCAGAAAAGGTTATCATTTATGTTATAAAGAAAATAACTAATATGAAATATCCAGTTACATTTGAATATAGGTACAATACACTTATTTTAAAAGATTTAAAAATGGTTAGCAAAATAAAAGCTCTAGTTTGAACAAAAGTCTAAAATATTGAAATGACTTTCTTACATTATAAAAAAAATAACAAAGCTGTAGAGGGAATTGGTCAATTTTCATTGTTACATTATCAATTTTCTTCCTATTTCTGTTGTTCAGAAGCTCTGACATGTCCCGTTCAGTCAGGACATCTTGAGCTTGCTTGCTTATGGTCAAATGTTTCACTTACTGAAGCAAGAGTGTAAAAAGGAGATAATTAATTCCCTGCAGCATGAATTCATGTTTCCCAAGTCCCATAATAGTTTACTAACTTGGTTTGAATTTATAGACTGGCATGTTGTGGGTCGCATTATTCCTATCATAAGAAGGCCTTTTATATAGTACCCTGCAGAATATACTTAATAACCCATGGCTTAGTGTTCTGAATAATTTCAACAAAGGAATAATTTTAGAGTGATGAGCTCCTTGGGCAGGACTGCATTTTGCTCCTTCATAGTTGTACTCATATACTGGTTTTGTATCTATGGGATTTAATATCACAAATGTTTTTTGGAATATATTCAAATTAAGAGGACTGACAAGATGCTTTACTAAATTCCCAGAAGCTTAGTTATATGCTGAAGGCATTGTTGAAAGCATTATTATTTATAGATATTATTTTGTATTATTTAAGCAATTTCAACAGCTATTTCAGAATATCTCTTTCAAGATCTGCCCAATTATATATTTTTTCCTAATTCCTTAACCATTGTTCAAATGAGGATTATTATTGTACACTTAAAGTGATGTGTTTCACTTTTAAATTTTGATAGATGACTAAAGGCAAGATATAGAGTACCAACGAAAACACCTGCACCCCTCGCAAGGTGACAGGCTCTCTGAAATCTCCAAAAGCATTTAGAACAAAAAAAAATCCACATGTCTGAAATTCTTGTCCCTTCAATTTTCCATTGTTTTCTTTGGACCTTCTTTTCTATTACATTTTATTTTATACATAATTATCAGTATATGAGCAACTTGAAATTTCCATTTTAACTCAAAATATTCTAAATGATACTATTGAGTAGTTAATAGTCCAAGCCAGTCACCAGTGGCTGGCATTAAATACATGAAGAACAAGTGTCTCTCAGGCATTATATGTATTTTAAAAGAGAACATGTTGAGCTAAATGGATGCATTCCTGATGATGTAGGGCAGGAGGGAGAAATGGGTCTTATTTCTTCTAAGAGTCTTAATCTGTTACCACAGACTTTTCTTCCTAGGTAAAAGGCTGGTCCCATCTCTTAGCTTCCTCGGTGTATTCTGATTAAGACTGAGCAAAAGAAAATGTCTCAAGGTAAGCCACTTCTCATTGCCTACTCTATGAACTTACAAATCATCTTAGCATAACTGCCAGTTGGCATGATAGGAAGATATCTAAATAAATTTAATACCTCATGCAATATTTTAGGGTGTATGGTATACTTCATTGATTTCAAAACAATTTTCATAATAAATTATTTAAACATGTATGTTGAATTATTGAATGCTCTAGAAATTAAGCTAAGTTGGTATGACACTTTTAACCTAGAAGCTCAAAATCTCAAAGAAAAAACAATGATGCTAAATGACATAAGGTCAAGGGATAACAATGTGAGAAAAATCAACTTTGTTCCTAAATCAATCTTATGCAAAAGAAAAAAAATATGCTATAAGGGACAATTTAAGAGAGATTACAGAAGTCCACAGAGCATAGGAAATGAATGAATTCTTTTTCAATTAGTCAAAGTTGTTGGAAAAGTTACAATTTGGGATATCAGGAGAGGCTTCTATACATAAGACCTAAGAAATGAAGATATGATGAAAATATACTAAATCCATTTTTTGAAACACTGGGAAGCTCTAGACTAATGCCAATGGCAGTGTGCTGGGACTTGAACCGTCTCCTGCCATTCCCTAGGAGTACCTGCTCCAGGGCACCACATGGAGTCCTGGAGGTCAACTTCTATGAGGATCAGGTATTATACTGGACCTTTCTGTACTCTCTGCCTAATTTTTCCATGAATATAAAATTTCTCTAAAAAAAGAGCCTATTAATTAAAAAAAATTAAAAAATATATGGTACAAAGCCAAATATTATAATACTTTACATTAGACACCCCAATATGAGATATTATTCCTAAAATAAAAAATCATGTTAAACAACTAACCTGATGTTTATCTTATCTTTGTTTCTATCTTCAAAATTCTGTTGTTTTTTTTTTTCGCTTATTTCTAAGCATTTTTACCTGTAGAAAATTTCACGTTAGCCTTGGTTGTGTGTAGGCAACAGTGCATAAATCCAAAAATAGAAATTTTTATTTGCATCCAGCCCATGATATCCACACATTGGTAGATTAAACTCTTTCTTCCCCAAAACAGAACAATATGCTGATTTAAATTATGCTTAGGATATTAAGGACTGGATGCAACTTCAGATGCTTATAAGTATTGCTTAGTTCATAGATTGGCTTATTATGTATTACCTGTAGCAAATGGAGGGGGAAGAAAAGGGATGTGCTGACTAGAAGAATACTGATAAGTCAGGAACTCTTAACTAGAATTCATGCCACCCTGTTTCATTAGCCTAGCCCAGTGTAACTGAGCTTCTCTCCCTGTGCCTTATCATCAGGTGAGGGGACATACTTATGCTGCTGGCTGTAGGTAGGAGGACTCACACAAACAAGTAGTCCTAAGATACCTCCCAAAAGCCAAAGTTGATTTGAGCTAACCTATGCATGAATGTACCTCAGTTTGTGCACAGTGGGTGGGAAAGTGGCCTGGGATGTTTAGGAAATAATCAATATAAGACAAAACGCATGAAATAATCTTGCTCAAGCAAGATTATTTTACTACATTATTTTCTACAATATGCAATTGCATCCTAACTTTAGCATTGTGTGTGCACACACACACACACACACACACAAACACACACACACCCTGAACTCTGCAGGCAAGCTTAATACCATAGACATCCAAACTAACAAACAGAATGAGTTATCTGAGGACATTTTCTGGAGTTATTTTTTTCTAGGTTGAGATATCACTGTTTTTCAGCATGTATTTATGATAACTTCTTTATGCCAGTCAGTTTAATATTCTGAACTTTCAATTTATTTCCTGTCTCTGCAAGCCAGATAGTAACCTACAATGCAAAATTTTGCTAAAAATTCTCTGAAAGTATGTGTGACGTGAATATCTCTTTTGTCTCAGATGACAGCAATATCCTTTGAGAATCTGAATGAGTAGTGAACAGCCAGTCAGCTTCCTTGTTCTTATAAAATAATACCCTTATTTTGGCCCCTTTCCAGGTTTTCTCCAACTCTGTACTTCTTTAGTTCAATTTTTGAGGGTTTTTGAGTTCATAAAAATGACTGCAAAATCTATTACTTCAAGACTTATCTTGTTTAAACCAATTCTGGGTGTAGTTTTCTTGGTCATGACCTCAGCTGTGATGTTTACAATGACTACACATGAAGAAACCTATGGAAATTAATATTTAATCTCGCAAACACCTAAGTAGGATGTAGATTGGTTCAAAATAAATCCTCACCAGTTAAAAACATGAGGCTCTTATATAAATTGGAAATTCACCCTGGATCTGATTTTGTTTCTGGTTCACCATGACCCTGAGCCATTTCAGGTCCTGCTAGGAGCAGAATTTCCTGGGACTGAATGGAAGGGAGGAGAAGGAGTGACAGAAGCTCCAGACAGAAACTCACCTGGTGCTGTGATCACGGCCTCCAACAGAGTTTATTCCTAAAACTAATTTAATCATGTTGTTAAGCTTTCCCTGATTTTAGTGGCTCAACATGACCCCAAGCTGGGGGGAATGAACAGATTATTTTAAGTATTTAAATTTAAAGATGTTTTACATTATGTATTCCAAAAAATCTATTGTCTCCTCTATTTCTTATTCTTCTAATCTCCTATACATAATTAACTATGCCATTGAAAAATCATAACAGAGGATATGGATTTTTAAAACGTCTACTCTGTGAATAGTTGGAATGACATTGATTGATTGCATTGATATGTTTACAAATTATCCAGAAATTATATGGCAAGAGGAAGGTTTATACTTCTTAACATTTAAACATTTATAGCTTCTTTTAATAACTGTAAAATCTTGTTCACTTGCCTACCTTCAACCAGAAATGCTGAAACACTACCCTTTAATACGCTTCCCATTTGAGTCTCAATATTGCTCCTATTGTGTTATTTGAATCAGACAAGATGATTTTGTGGAAATTTATTTTGCCTATTGTGTAAATAATTGTTCTTCACTTCCAATTCTATGAATTGCAACTGCCAATTCATAATATCTTACTTAACACCAGAGGGCTTAGTTCTCTAAATGAGAATCTGTGGACTAGGTGACTTTAGGATTATCAGAAATTCATTAAGTTTTCTTTAAAGTGAAGATTGGTTTAGTCTGCCACTGCTTGTAGGATGTCAATATGCATCCTACACATTGCATGCATTCTACACCACTTGCAGTGTGTCAATATGTAGTAAGCTCAATATGCAGAGTTGTATCTTTGCCATAGGGGAATATAGTTTCTGTGTGACGTCTGAGGCAATGTTCAAAGTAAAACAAGATGTAAGCATCAGTTGGAATATCCTTACACTAAATCAAATATTCCTCAGAATATTGCCTAGGAAATATTTATATAACTAATCAGACCCAAATAGATTTCCTGAATAATTTGGATAAATTTTTCCTTTTTTTTTGTTTCTCTTTACCTACATAAATCTAATGTAAGACATTATTTTACTTACCCTTCCTTAGGAGTTAGTTTATTTGTTTGTTTGTTAATGGTGCTAAATTAACCCAGCCAAAAACACAGAATTGACTTAATTTGGGATAATTGTATTATAATTTTGTTCCTTCAGTTTTGCTTCGTTGTTATACTCCACAAATGAGGGAAATCATTTGGCACTTGTCTTTCTCTGCCTGGCTTATTTCACTGAGCACAATGTCCTCCACCTCCATCCACGTTGTTGCAAATGGTAGGATTTGTTTTCTTTCTTATGACTGAATGATATTCCATTGTGTATATGTACCACGTCTTCTTTATCCATTCATCTACTGATGGACACTTAGGTTGCTTCCATATCTTGGCTATTTTAAAAAGTGATGTGATAAACATAGGGATGCATATGTCTTTTTGAATCTGAGAAGTTGTATTCTTTGGGTAAATTCCAAGGAGTGGGATTTCCGGGTCAAATGGTATTTCTATTTTTAGTTTTTTGAGGAACATCCATATTGCTTTCCACAATGGTTGAATTAGCTTACATTCCCACCAGCAGTGTAGGAGGGTTTGGGGCACCTGATTTTTATTTAGTGTACCATTCGCTGTCATAGAACTTAATTGAGAATCATGGCTAAGTTTTGATAAAACTGTTCATGAGAACAATGATAATTCCAGGGTCAACAAAATGAGAAAATATTTCAGACTCTGTGTGTCGGATGGATTCCATCCTAACCACCCCATTCTGCCGCTACAGAGCAGCCATGGGCATTATGCAAATGAGTAGCACTGGATATGTTCCAGTAAAACAAGAAAACTTGATTTGCCAACATTAACAGCAAATTGGGTTTGATCCTTGTGCTGTGGTTTGCCTTCCCTGAATATACTGTCATGTAAATGAGTTGAAAAATCCTAAAACTTTTGGAAAAGCCATTGCAGCAATGCTCAGTAAAAATGATATGGTGTTTGGGGATATGGTGAAATGATGTTGCTTAGTCTAATACGGTTATTTAGAATAATACATAACCTAGAGTCAAGATTTGCCCTTGCTAAAGAAAATAAAAATACTAAACATCCTTGGTTTCAAAAATCAAACTACGTATTCTGAAAGAAAGTCATAATTATATATATAAATCCCACACAGAGAAAGAATTTAAATGAACAGTAACCTATGAACTTTAGATGTGCTTTCTGTGGCACTTCACTGTATGTTTTTTTATCTTAGGATAATAAAAATAATAGAGCAAAATATCTGCAGCTAAATAACAGGAAAGATAAGTTCAGGGAGGTTAGGTGACTTCCATGGTCACAGCTAGTGTTATTATTTACTTGAATAATCAACTTTTATTTGTTTCCAATTAAAGAATAATCCTATTTTCACTCATTTACAGTAGATAGTCACACATGTCTTTGGGTTCCTTGTTTCTGTGTGTCACTAATGTAGTCAACCCTATTGTACGTGACACCCTAGCAACTAGAATAGAACGTTGTATGATACTTCAACCCATACAAATAAAACTTAAAGATGTAAAGGAAATGACTTGGCACCAAGAAGAAGGGATTTGTAAATGTGGCTGATGGCATGCATGATCTGGAAACTTTTGAGAAATACAGGCCCTGGGGCCTATACCAGAAGATTGGAATATGGTAGTAAAGTTTATAATCTGCATTTTTGAAAGGTCCTTGGGCCATTCTGATGAGCAGTCAGGATTAGGAACTCTTAAATAGAGCGCCATAGTGACTAATTGCTAATTCGGCCTGGCCTCAAAGAATATATAAAATGTGCTTTGGTAAAGATATAAAATGACCATCATGTCCTTAGCGTTTAGCTTCAGATACTGAGTACTGCCAATACCTGCAGACCCTTCTCCAGTGTACACATTCCCTCCTCCAATAAGGATAAATAGTATTCTGTGTTTTGTGTTCATCCTTTCCTTACTTTTAAGTAGATTATTAACATAAAAGGATTATAAATCAACACCTTATAGCTAGATTATTTTCTGTTTTTGAGCTCTGTATACATGGTATTGGTTTATTTTTCACTTTGCCTTGTACCTTGAATTTCATCCATGATGAGGCATAAAGCCATTGTTCACACTCACTGTGGTATAAGATTCCCTTGTATGAACATATGACATTGTGCACTTCTTTTCCCAGAATGCACACAGAAAATCCCATGGGGATGGGGGGTGGGGGTTGCAAAAACACAATTTTATTTTAATGAGGTTACGAGGAGGTGTGTTTTGGGCGGTTCTTAGTTTTGTTCCGTGGCGCCTGCGTTGGGATGCAGTTGGGACCTATTTCTCCTGGTCTGTCTGATAGGCAAGATGTGACCTCCCTGCAAGCCTTTGCTGTCTGCACGTGGGAGGCCTGCTTGGGCAGTTGGAGCAGTTTTTCCTTGAACTCTATCTTCCCCTTCCCCCTGCTGCTCATGGCTGTATTTCTACATGACAGGTTGATTACAAACAATGATTATTTTAAAAACCTATGAATGCATATGTTTTTATGGGCTTCTGGTACGCTTGTGCAATAGCATCTTTTGAATATATACATATCAGTGAAAGTGTTATATCTTGAGAGTGTCCATATCTGCCTTCACAGAACAACACAAAACCATTGTCTAAAATAGTTGTATCGGTTTAGTCTCCCTCCAGGAGTGTATGAGGTTCTCCATTGATGCATTTACTCATCAGTGCTAATATTATCTGACTTAAAACAAAATTGTTGCCAATATCAGTGGCTTAAAATGATTTTCATTAAGATTAAAATAAATAATTGATAATACATAAATAATCCATGAACACCTTTTAATGTACATTTTCATTCTTTTTCAAAGAAAATTAAGATCTCACTTTTAGTTTTCAGTGTTCCTTTCTCTGTCTTAGTCCCCAAAAAAGCATTCTCTACTTCTTTGTCTTTTTGTTTCTAGTGTGCTTCATATGTGGGTTATTATCAGTTTTTTCCTAATGGAATCGTATTTTACGTATTTTTGGGGGTTATAAAAAATGGTTTCCTTTTTAATATAAAATTGATGCTCACGTCCGAGTACTCCTTATATGCTTCAAGAATGTTCTAATCCTGTTCATCCCAGTTGATTGAATATACCTGGAATCTGAGGCAAGGAAGGCTTCTCTATCCTTTAATGTTTTCTTTTTCTTTCCTCTCTGCCCTTTGATTCCTTCCTCTGACATTTCTTCTTTCCTTGAAGAGAAGGCTATCTCCACTTCTCTTATTCTTTCTTAGGATTTACAGCCCCCAATAACATAGCTTACTTTCTTCAATGACAATCAAGAAAGGTTTTGTCTTGCAAAAACAGGATAGCAGACATGCAAGTATAAATATTTTAAAATGTAAGTTCAAATCAAAATTAGCCTCAGATGTCTCTTCCTTTTTTGCCATTTCTTCTTTTTGCCAATTCTGATTTGGCATTCCTAGGACTACAAAATAAGTTGTGAGAGTATAATAGAATTTCCTCATGACTAATAGAGATATCAGAAATAAACACCTGATATTTATGGAGTTAATCCACCTGGGAGGAGCCAAATAAACATCACACTATGAAATATTTCTTAAGCATATGCCAATCAGTTACTGACTTGAACTATTTTAAATTTATGCCAGGTGGACTCAATATTGTATCTCAGAAAGGTGATCTTTCTATATGTGAATTATGTGCATTGCTGCTATTTATAAGCAACAGAAAAGTGAACCTTTACATTGAGTTTCTGTGAAAACTGCATAAAATTTGAGAGTGTTTGACAATCCAAATTTATTCAGGTTCACAGTTAAATGTTTTGACTTTAATTGAAGTGCTAATTAGTTCCTAAGGGATAGAAAAATTTGTGATATTTATATAATATTTTAAAACAATCCACCATTTTCATATGTTCTACTGGAAAGAAAGGGGGTGTATAAAATATCAAGTCAAGTCAGAGTCCACATGTATCATATTTGGACTTTAACATTTTTAATGTTTAAAATTTAAAATATCAGTGATCATGTCACCAGTCAACAATTGATTCACATGTAATGTTTTTAAAATTTGGGTTTTTTTTGGAGTTTTGCAGTTGTGTCTGGGAATGAGGAAAATATCTAAAATGTGGGGCCGTGTCAGTCCCTCTTTCACTCAGTTTCTCAAGCTTTGTCTGGATCATGGATTAGTCTTTTACTTAAGCTTGGTTTTATGAAAGGAGTTTTTCTATGGATTGTTAAAAATTATTTTATTATGACAATAATATGCATTACTAATTAATATTTTAGATTGAATTAAATATTTGAAACCTCCATTTTAGTGCAGGCTGTATCTCACAAGAAAAAATTCATTTTCTTCTCTATATTGCTATTTTCTGACTAGAAAAATTTATCTTTCAAAACATATCTTAAAATGATTATAGAAATATGCTTTAAACTTAGTTTCATCTACTGAATTTATTATGCAGTATGATATCATCCTGTTTGATAAAACCACAGAAATTGTTTACCAAGTCTTCTCAGCAACTGAACATGTCAATAATCCCACTGGTCAATTTTTATAAAGACACTTTAGGAGCCAGTCAATAGAACTGAACAATCGTTTGCTTTGATAGATGAGTGAAAATAGAGCCGTTAAACTGTTAGTGTGGGCAGATACAGAAAGTCAGTTTCAGTATGACTTAAACATTATTACTGTCATATAGAAATGTAGTGACTCTTATTTTATAGGGATTTGGCGTTTTGTGTACATTTAAATATGCCTGTACAAGCATCTTCCCTGAAATGTAGGAAGGTGAGTGGAAGATGGGATCTTTAAAAGTTCTGTCTCCCCAAAAATAAATCATAATCAGCATAACTACCTAGTTACTAAACAATTACCAGAGATAGGGTAGATTAGTTTATTAAAAAATAATTATGAACACACACAGACACACACACACACACACACACACACACAGCTTCACAGGTTTAAGTTTTTCCTAATGTAAGGGCATACACATGTGCTTGGAGGATAAAATCAAATGTTTTTATATTAATTTTACATAATTTTTGTGTATGCCTTGTGAAATTTCTTGTAGCATGTTAGTTAATTGATACAAATTTTAAAATGTCATTTCTAAAAAATTCCAAAATTTTCCTAGTAAATCTATATACCCAAACCACAGTACATGACAATCAAGAGCCTCCTAAGACAGGATATCAAATCTTTACTCCTCTTATGTTTTGGAACAAAAGATTTGTTTTCCTCTTAGCTTTTCTCATTTTTTAATTAACAGAAATTCCTGCACCGGCATCACTGGTAACAACATTAGTCCTGGATTTCTGAAGCCTTTTTTTTAAAGCCACAACAATGTCTTGGATTTTGCAAATTAAATTATGTTTTCTAAATATCATTGAATGATCAAACTGATGGGATATAAGAGCTAAGATACAGAGACAGGGGCCATAGTGATGCTAGAGTTTAATTTCTCTCTTTTCTGAAGGCTCTAAACTTATTCACAATATTGATGGGGGAGAAAAAGTCTCGAGAGAGTCACAGAAACAATCAAGGAGGAAATTATGGGTCTGATTGCTCCCTTATGAAGACTCTCCAACCAGTTGAATCCATGTAAGACAGAGCATCAGATGTCAAGCCCTAATGAAACTAGAAGCATTTTTAATTCACCACAATGCAGGAAAACTTGGTTCTTTCTAGTAATAAGAGCCACGGCAACTCAGCAAAGGTTATTTGTATAGCTTTCTGTGTCTGCTGGCAACAGCCCATTCGTCATTATCTAAGCAGATTCAAATTCCACATGAGCTGGGGGCAGAAATTTTAATAGTATTTTGAGGCATGTACACATTTTGTAAACTCTTACAAATAGATACAGAGTCATACATACATAGCAAGAATATTAGGTGGACCAGTCTGAAATGCTTGTGAAAATAAATACTCAATAACTATATAATAAATGATGCCTTTATTTTTAGGGACTCAGATGTTTTATATTGTAAAAATAAAGGAAAACTTAATTTGGCATTTAAAAGTCATAGTAGAATAGAAACTATTTTTAAGAGGAGACTCAGAATTGTGCAAAGATCAAAGCAATGTCTTTAAAAGAAAAATCAAGTGTATTCAATACCAGCTATTAGGGGACTATATAATAAAAGGTAATTTTGTAGAGCAACAGTATGAATGAGGTAGTTAAACATGATAAGGAGGAATTTCTTTTGTAACATGTGATGTAGAAAATAAACCTTTTCCTTACGTAAATAAGCAAATAGGAATAACACAGTCATGTATTTCATTGTGATACTCTCCCATATATATCACCTGGTGACTTGATGGAGATAAATGGATATGTAAAAGGGTTGCATTCTAAAAATATTTTCTGCACTCTTAATCTAAATGTAGGTATACAAACACAAAATACAAAGAATGGTCTAAATATATTTTCCCCATGTAAAATGGGTATTATAACAGCACTTAGCTCACAGGGTTACTGTACGTCAAAAATGGATAAAAAATCTGTGATACACTTAGCGCAGTATAGTTGACCCTCAAACAAACACAGATTTGCAATATGTAGGTCCACTAATAAATGGATATTTTCAGCACATATATTGGAAAATGTTCTGGGGATTTGTGACAACTTGAAAAGCATTTTCTTTTCTCTAGGTCACTTTATTGTAAGTGCCCAGTATATAACACATGTAACAGAAAAAATATGTGTTAATTAACTGTTTGTGTTATCAGTAAGGCTTTTCTAGGAAGTCAAAAGTTTTCAGGGATTTTCAGCTGTGCAGGGGATTAGCTCCCCAACTCCATCTGTTGTTGAAGGATCAGCAGTATTTGAGGCAGAACAAACATTCAACAAATGCCTTTTAAATTTGATTTCCCACTTAATAAATGATCTGTCAGATTAATGTTTCTCCACTAAAACTTAGTTTTCTGTTTGTTTCAACATGCATTTTGTTTTCATTTTGTGGCAAAAACTTCCAAGGCTGATTCTCAACAGCCACTCAGAATATTGGAAAAGCCAATAGGTTTAGAGTTGTGTTTAGTGTTGACAAATGTTTTTGAGCAATTGCTATGCATCAAGCATAGCAGTGTGTTAGTTCCTATAGGCATGTTGCCTTAAGACACGATTCCTCGCCTGGAAAGGGTTCTCTTCCTACCCGGAGACAACCGTTGAACAGGTGGCCCAGTAGAGGGAGAAGCGGAATAGTGCTGACAAGCTGGGCGCCGTGCTGCCTGGGGTCGGTCACCTGACCTGGCTGGAGAGGAGGCAGGCGCAGACCAGGGGAGACGTCCTGGATGAGGGCTGACTCTCATCCTGAAGCAGTGTGGGGGTGGCTAGGAGGAGAGGGGAGAACTAAAGAGCACATGGGTCAAGTGCAGAGGTATATGGCTGTGTTCCAGCTGCTTTACATGGGAACTCTTATAGTTTCTGTGCAGGCCATTCAATCCTTTGAATGTATTTCCTCACTGAAAATTGAGAATACTAAAACACACAAGCCATGTTTTTCCTGATGAATTTCTTGGAGGAGGGAATCTGGTGTAAGTACTATGGATAAGAGAATTTTATATCTTAGAGTCCCGTGAGAATAGTAGATATAACATAGGTATGATTAATGTTTATTGTGGTCCACTAATTATTCATCAGTGAATTTTCTTATTGAATCACTGATGAAATACTTAAGGGTTCCTGAGTTCTCACTTGATTCTGGCTATTCATTTCTGTATTAACTTATTTGATCTCTACAACCACTCTATGAACAGACTCTAATGGCCCAAGGCCACACAGCTAATATGAGATAAGACCGTGATTTAAATCTACTAGTTTGACTCCACAGCCTGAAAGCTTAACTCCTAAGTTTACCAGCTCACAATATCATGCCACCTTTATCTATTATTTCTTACACAGTCTGTCTCATGCCCAGGATGGAGGCATAAATAAAATGGTTACTGCCTTCAAGGGCACCCTCACTGTCTTCTGGACACCTAGGAAGTATGATGCATAGGACAAGGGAATGGTTGGTATTATCAGATATGGAAGAGGGATATCTGGCTTAGACCAGGGACATGAAAAGTCCTACTTGAGGAAGTGATACAGGACTAAAATGTGAAAGATATTCTGACAGAATCAGGCAAAGAAATTAGGAAGGACATTTCAGGCAGGAAGCCTAAGGATAAACTGCCTGGCCATTCATTCTTGTTTGTCTGGGACAGTCCCATTTTACAATTATTAATAACACTCACTTTAACTCTCAGAAGTCCTGGTTTGGGCGATAAATTATGTAGCTACCCTACCTAAGGGCAGGGACACAGAGTTGTGAGCAAACAGCATATTTGGGAAATGCAAGTGATTTATCATGGTGAGAATTCAGGATATGAGGTGGGAATTGTAAAAGATGAGAGAGTCTTGGAATAAAGCATGAAGGGCCTTCTCCTCAGGCAAGGGGAGTTTATGTTTCATTTTAAAGGTGATGGGAAGTCACTGAAAGGTTTTAAGCAAATGCAGTGTGTTCAACTATACTTTGAAAGATTCACTGTGGTTTTATTGAAGAGAATGCATTGCTATGAGGCGAGATTAAGAAAAAACAGAACCCTTCATTTATTGCATATTTACCAAGTCCCTGCTATGTGCTGGCATCATTCTAGATTCTTAGGATACCTCAGTGAACAAATTATATAAGATTCCTGTCCTCATGGTGTTATCATTTTAGTAACGAAACAAAAACAACATAATAAATGAGTAAATATAAAGTGGTGTAAGAGGGATTTGGATTATGCTGTAATTTTAATAAAGTGATCAGAGAAGGATTCCAATTTCATAATCGAGCAAAGACATGAACACATCATTGTTAGCCATTGAGCTATTTAAGAGGTCTCCCCTCTGGAAGGAATAGCTGGTACAAAGATCCTGAGGTAAGAGTGTGGCTGGGAATTCCAAAGAACATTAAGGTGGCTGGTGTACATGGGAGAGCAAATGGTTAAAGGATGTAGGAGGCACTGGGGACAACAGCATTTAGGATGTTGCAAACGGTTTTAAGACAATTGAGCTTTACTCAGAGTGACATGGGGAGCCACTGTAAACCTTTGATCAGGGAACGATACGCTAATGACTTAACTTTCATAAAGAATGCTCTAGCCGACACTGTATTGAGAACAAACTACAGGAGCAAAGGAGTGGTGAGTGAAAGACCAGTGGGGGTACTCCTACAGGAACCCAGGCCAGAGATGTTGGTCTGTACATAAAGGTATCCAGTCAAAAGGAAAAAATGAAAAAAAGCAAAACAAAACAGATTGTGATCCTACTATCAGACAAGGTAGAATTGAGGCCGAAATGAATGGAGAAAGAGAATGAAGACACTTTATAAGGTGAAAGGCCATACACTACAATGTGGCTATCTATTGATTTTGAAGATTTGTGGGCCAAATAAAAAGGAATACTCCCTAAAAGCAGATGCTACAGGAAACATAGTGATAAATTGACAGAATATATTAATCATAGATTTTAATTATTCCTAGTTCAAGATAGGTCAAGTGCACAACACTATGAAATGTTCGGGGAAAGTTTTAAAAACTGCCTCAAAATGCAAAAGCAATGAAAAAATGGCTGACAAATTTAATTATATATCTTAAGTGTTTATATTGTGCCAACAAACATAAACAAAGTCAAAAGAAAGTTGGCGAACTAGGAGAATATATTTGCTTCAAAGATCACAATGTGGTCATCTCACCAGCATAAAAAGAACCCTTATAATCTGGTGGCAAAATAATCCAAAAAACTGTTTTAAAAACATGGGCAAAATCCATGAGTAAAGAATTTACCAGAACAGGTATGAAATCAGCCTTTAAACTTATGAAAATTCTGGATTCTACTCATAATAAGAAAAATAAAACATAAACTACACTGAGCTATTACTTCTCAGCTATGATATTGACAAAAATGAACTGGTGTCAAGATACCACCGTATAAAATTGCTATTGTTTGGCAGTTCGCAGATCCAGTCATTGATGATTGCGAGGTACCTGATTGGAGGACTGTACCGTGCCCCCCCCCAGGGGGTGGAGTAAATACTCCCCCATTAGTGCATTAGAGCAGAGTGAGGAGTACCCGGGAGCGGGCTCAGAGCCAGATCTTCCTGGCTCAGCTCTGATTTCCGCAGTAGCCATGGTGGACGGCTCTGGGCAAGCCAGGCTTGTCTAGAACTGCCAGTGGCCATGTTAGGAATAGGATTTTACTACTTCCAGCCTTTCCCCAAGACCGTGGGAGTCCACTTGGCCCACATGTGTTTCGATCTGGGGACTCTGAAGTTAATCCTCTTGGGGATGCCCTCAGCCAGTGGGACATGAACCTGGTGGATTATTTAGTCTTTCAAGTGGACAATTCTGCAAAGCACACTACATTTCAGGAGATTTGGCAGAGTCCCGCCCTGCTGCCCACGGCAGGGAAACTGAAAATGATCTCTGGTATCGCATATGCGTCCTTCTCCGACCCCCCTTCCCAGCTCCTCACCTCTGCTTCCTGGGATCGTCTCCAAATACACTGTGAATCCTACATAGTTCTTCCAATGTAATATATTGACACTTTGTAATATGTTGATCTCTTAATCTATATATTTCTTCTTTGGGAAAAATCTCTTTTTGTCCATACAATGAAATTAATTCTTTTAAAAACTAGTGTCCATCTTCCTCATAACCATGGGCATTTCTAATGTAAGAAAAAAGGATTTGTGTTCCGCTTGGTGATGACAAAAATATATTCTTTGCTTTCAGTAAAAATAATTGTATTGTCCTCAGCTGTAATTCACAGTGCTATTTTCTAACTTGAAATGACTATTAACATTTACACGCTCCAGTTTCAAATTCTCAGGCCATTATCTTATCAGTTTCAAAGCATATATTTCCTTAGAAACCCATTGTCATCATTTTACCCATGGATAATATTGAGCTAGCTATTGCCTATTCCTAGTCCACTAGCTTTTGATCCTTCTAAGTTCTTCTCTGTATATCAGGAGTAAGAACAGTAGAGACATTTTCCAGACTCTTTTAGTAGATATCTGGTTTACATTCTACTAATGCAAAGCTGCTCCTTAAGATGTGAAAGGAAGTAGCAGAAAGGAATTGAACGACTGCTGCATCAGTGCCGGGCATGTGCATTTTGGCAGAAGGCAGACGAGCTTGTGCCACAAGAACCTGGGGCTCCCAGATAGCCTCCCATAAACCAGCTACTGTGAGGATGTAGGCAGCTGAGCTCATTGACAGGTATTGTCTATAATTCTCTCATTTCTGCACTGCTGGGAAGTCGGTGGCCCTTTACCCTGACTTTGACTTCCTAAGCCTTTTCAAATTCCCTAATTTCCCTTCCTGTTTGAAATTCCTAGAATGTATTTAATTTTCCTAAAAAATTTTGGATTGTTAGTAAAGTCATTTAAGGAACATTTAAGATATAGGCTATTTTATCTTCCTTTGTTATTATGGCTATTCTTGGAATCGTCTTATTTATACAATATTTGGATTTCTTACCCAATTTAATGATTTTTCTTTTATTCCTTAGGTTATTTTCTAGCCCAGGGCTCTGCAAACTACTGTCTGTTCATATGGACGTGCTCATCCAGGCATGCACTGTTTACAGCTACACTTGAATTGCAATGTCAGAGTTGTGTAGTTGTGACACAGACTATATGATGCACCAAACTGAATATATTTACCAGTGAGACTTTTATACAGTAAAAGTGTGCTGTCAGTGTTCTAGACCACTCAACTCTTGTTAATATGCTGTGCATCCTTGTATAGTGTAAGAGATTAATTTGGTTATCTTTATTGTAACATTCTTGTGGCAAACTTAGTAATGAAATCCCGCTGCCCTACAAGTCATAGAAATTTGAAGTTGTATTTATCAGGAATGGAATATGTCAGAAGATAGGAGGCTTCGAAAGTGTATTTTAAGGAAGATGACCTCATGTATGTAATGATGATACCAGTTAAGACTTGCTGAGTAATTCAGATGTCCAGGCACTGTGCTGAACACTTTCCAAGCATTAAGTCATATAATCCTTCCATCACTGCGACACAGCTGCCATTTTACCCAGGACATGGGAAAAGAATGATTATGTTTCCCAAGGTCACACAGCTAGTTAGTAGCTGACAGTGAACTCAAGTCTGACTCCAGACTGTGCAGTGTGCCTGTTGCATATTTTTATGAGGGAGATCCTCACATGCTGTATGATACTTGAGATCATTTCCCACTGAAGTAGGAAATGAAATTTAATTCCTGTCACTGTTGGTCAGGCTGTTCACATCCCTCATATTCTCTGTGTAGTAACATCAGCTCAAAGACACACTCCCATGACACTTCTAAAAAGGAAGGCTTGCTGTGGTCCCGGGAAGCATCTGGAAAGTGCATTTCCTGTCCTGCCGGGGCCCTAGGTGGGCGTTCCTTCTGACGAGGCTCTACTCATCACATGCCAGGCTGATGGTGTTGGACAAGTTCATGTGTCTAATTAAAGGTGTGCCACCAATCTGCCGAAAATGTCAAATTCTGGCTGAAGGTAGTGAGCACTCAGATAGTGCAATTTTCTACGCTGATAAAAACTTGGCGT
Organism: Manis pentadactyla; assembly: GCF_030020395.1. Taxonomy (NCBI): domain Eukaryota; kingdom Metazoa; phylum Chordata; class Mammalia; order Pholidota; family Manidae; genus Manis; species Manis pentadactyla. The sequence goes on from NC_080034.1 coordinate 11,257,295, forward strand.
CTTTTCCTTGAAATTGGAAAAGTAATTTCTATCCATGACCCCTGAGATCATTTGAAATGAAATTCAGAAAAACAGGGAGCAATTTGGCAGCCTTAAGTTCTTGGCGGGAGAGCGCTCCTTTCTCAGGATTTAGGTTTTTCCCTAGGGGGCATAATATTAGGCTGAATAACATCAAATTTGAGTGATATCACAGCTTTGGAATACTTACACGGACATGCAAGTTTTTCTACTTCTATTATCAACTTCTCAGTGCATGAGGGCATTAGTGATGCATTTCGAAAATGGGTTATATACATCACCAACTTGGTAACTTTCAAGGCGGTCATCCTGTACTGAACACAGACCAGCATTTACACTGTGAAGGAATGTTGCTGTGTATATCGACTGATTTTTTTGACAACTGATGAATGAGAAAGTAATACAGCTGAGTCAAATCTTAGGAAACTGTAGCTACAGGGAACCATTTTGAGAAAACGAATCAATCAATAACATATTGCTGATAAAATTTATTCCTGTTAATGGAATTCTTTATAAGTACCTGTGCCGTTTTTTACCAGAACTTCTGGAGATATGCATGATTTTTCTCAGTGAACAGACACAGAAATTCTTTCTATTTAGTAAGATTATTAAACTGCCCATGTTTAGGGCTGTGAGCTCTAACTCTGTATAGCACTTGTCATGCAGGAGCTGTTAATGATTTGAAATCCCTACATTATTCCACCAACTAATTATTTTAAACTGAATCTTACAGTTTCAGATTCTTTCCACTCCTGGTGAGAAGATGCACACTTGATTTGTTCTCATTAGAATCATGCACAGCATAGAAAAAGTGTCAAAATTCCAAAAGATAAATTTCACTTGATTGGATAGAAAGTCATTCTTCTTAATTATTTCTGACACCTCCTGCATTATGCTGTGAGTATCTCAAGAGAAAAGAGAGAGCTCATCTCCTTTAAGAGCAGTTTATTGAGAGTGACATGCTATTGTCATTATCTGAGAAATCTAAAAGCCTACTTGGATAATCTAGGAAAATAATGAAAAACACAGCCTAAAAGACATTCAGCTGTGCAAAGCAGGATACCATGTCAACTATTCATAGTTAATAAAACATTTTTTCTTTAAAGCATGTAAAGTACAAGATGGTATTCAACAACTGTATTTCTGAATGACCTGTGAAATCTAACTTGCACATTGTCAAATTTAAAATAGGAAGAGGTTTTCAAGCAATCACATTTACATGGGAGGTAACTGTATGTGTGTTATGGTTAAGACTTGACATCCATTGATCTCAGGGTAGGAAAATATTCAGTTGCCTCCAATGATGTTTTTAGCAAACTCGTGAGTCTGAAATGACACAGCTAGGATGGCACATGGGTAGGCAGTTACAATCACAACTGCTACTCAAGGGTCTCTGTCACCGGGGATATACAGCAAAACATGACTAATAGAAGGTGATTGTGAAGACACCAGTGGTTAAAATTTTCATTAGTGACTAGGACAGATGAGATTTGAAAGTCATCCAAAGATATGTGAAGAAGGCTGAAGAAAAGACAGGATCAGCAGTGGAAGTGAGCGTTGAAAGTCTTCATGGTGACCCGAAGCAAACGGAGTGGAGGAGGTGAAAAATGCATCTAGGTTAGACATTGCATCTGAGCTAGACAAAAGTATCAGAAACAGAAACTTGGAGGAAGGTTAGCTGTATTTTATATTACATATAATATAATGTAATTATATAATATAATATAAAGTAATGTAAATTGAGCAAGATGTGCAAATGCAACTGTTTTGGAACTAAGAGAGTTCTGAGGACTGAGATAGTGCTGATTTCTGTACATGGCACCTCTGGGACTTATACTCATTCCTACTCTTCCTTCTATTTAATTCATCAGGCTTCTTCCCCAAGAATAATTGTCCCAAATTGTCCCAGATGGTCTCAGTTTTACTCTAGACTACTTCTGAAGCCTTTAGTATCAGTCAGTCACTACATGAATGCCTTATTCACATTTTTTTGTTTGATCTTAGGACTCCACATGCCTGCCTTCAAACACTTCCTAAATGTGACTGCTCATTACCCAGTCAGGTGTATCACCTTCTGCTCCAACAAATGCCCATCAAGTCGTAGGTGCCTCTTCCCTGTCTCTTTGCACTGCTAAATTTGGAACTTTCTTCCAAACCACACATGAGTACCATGGCTTTTCCTCCCACAGTCCTAGTACCTCCCACCCTACAAGAATCAATTTAGCCTTTGTTTCCTCAAGAAATACTATATCAATCAACTCAGTCCACATGAGAACCGTACAACTGAAGAATTACTGAATTCCAGAAATGGACAGAACCTTCAGGAACACTTAGCAACAATCCTGTCATTAGGCAGACATGGAAATGAAACCTAAGTATAAGGTAAGGTGGACTCATCCAGTTAGTAGTAGATTGCCCTTTCCTCTTCCATCATTTCAGATGATTTTTATTAATTAATACAGGAAATTGCATTGTCTTTTAAAGAGAGAGGCACTGGACACAAGTCTGTGCTGGAAACCAAATATGCTAATTATTGGTTTTGTGATCTTACAAATGTTAGCTTTAGCCTTTTTCTATCTTTAAAATGACAAACAATAATAAGTGCTCCAAAATGTTATTGTAAAGATACAATGAAAAAATGACATAATTTCTCTATCACACTGCCAGCAAACAGTAGGTGTTCAGTGTACATTACGTAGCTAACTGATTTATGAATGTGTGCATGCTTTACTTCCCTAACTTGTGTACTCTCTTGCAAGGTCTCAGTAGTATTTTTACTTTTCTTATATTATTACTTTCACCGACTAACCCAATAATAACATATTAAACATTTTGTACATTTTTTCAATGAGTTTAACTCCCCTTTTTATGTTTCTTCTTATAATTCTCTTTCTCAAATTCTGTTCACAGGGCATAGAAAACCTGTGATCTTGAAAGAGAGCTACACTTAGCAGCTGAATACTCATCCCTAAAAGGACAGATCAAAAGATTTCACCTCCTGGACAAAATTTATGTGAATGTCAGGCATTCATTTACTAATTTTTGCTGAGAATCTTATATTCTTACTTGTTTTTAACTCTTCAGTGGCAGGGATCCTGTGCAGCTAGACTAACATTCCTAATGGATTGATGGCAACTTTCCAACACGGTGATAATATGGGGAGAGGTACTATAAAAAGATTCCGATAACATCATTATACCAAATTTCTGTGACTGACTAATTTTGCACAGTGCTTCCTTCAGTAGTTTTGTTACTTTGATTGTAGTAAAAGTGGATTTGAGAATGGAATTAATTACATAAACACTCAATATTCACAGAATCTCTGATTCTATAGCCTCATATCACAAAACTGATATAATACTCTCAGAGGAATACTCTGTAAAGACGATAGGATATTAATAGTCTGTTAGAAAAACTTGTAAATAGCTGTATTCCTGTGTTTGGAAATGGCATCAATACCTCATGAATATTAATATAAAGGAAGTTCCAAAATCAATAAATAATATGTTTGATATTTTCTATGTTTCAGTGTCTACAAATGGCTCCTTGGATGTTTTCATATGTGGTCCTAAGACTGTATTGAGATAGCAAACACCCTGATATGCCTTCTTTAAATGTAGACACTGAATACAGTGAAGCATCCACATTTCAAACCAAGGGTCCAAAGAAAATAAAGTTACATTGAATATTGTTTCACAATGTCATAGAGGGGGAAAGACACTTTGCTGCTTTAAGGCATCCTTTATCGCCTCCTCCTAAACATTCTGCCTCTTGATACCAACTGAACTGTTTTCTTGAGGTTAAGAGTTTGTGGCAGACATTTCAAAAGTCATGAAGTCCATGGCTCATCCAGTTAGTAGTAGATTGCCCTTTCCTCTTCCATAGTTTCAGGTGATTTTTATTAATTAATACAGGAAATTGCATTGTATCCTGTACCTTCCTTTTGTTTTTTAATTAACAATATGTCTAGGATGTTACCTAATGTCCGAGGTTCTTTCCACCCTTAATATTTCTTAAATCTGGGAATCAGGCCTAGGGTTTAAAAAGTCTACTTCTTAAGAATCTCGGTAAATGTTCCCCAAACTGCCTTAGCAGAGCAGGGAGGAGAAAACGGGAGGTGGTGTTTATAGTTAGGCATCATGAGATGCTTTGATGCCCCTGGGCAATCGTCATCCTTGTTTCCCTGGGAGCCACCTGCCCAGAAGGGCTACTCCCTCCAGCCCAGAGGAGAACGAAGCTTTGCCAGTAGCCCTTTCCAGATGCCAGGCAGCAGTCTGTGCATTAACCCATCACTTCTTAAATTTTTAATGTTTCAATGGAGAAAACTTCAGGCTCCAGGTCAGGTAGTTCTACCAACCCCCACAGCAGGTGACTTTGTAGTATAGTAATAGCTTCAAGGTGATTTGAAGTCAAGAAAACAAAAAACATGGTCAAGCATTGCTTTTCTTGTTCAGAGAATATTTTCTTTCCTTATTGGTTGTCTAACCACATCTATCCATTCAAATATTATGGATAGTTACAGGCTGTGAAAGTCTTTTGTGATAGGTTCTCAGTGATTCCAAATATTCTAGATACCCCTGTTGGCCTTTACTTTCACAATGGTGAAGGAATTGTCAGTAAAGATGTATGCCCTTAATGAGAAAAGGATCAGAGCCTCACTAAGAAACTCCAGAGAAGAGACCTGACCCTTACAATCCATTAAGTCAAGGTGTCCTTTCTCAGGCCAAGCACCTTGCTGCAAACTCTATCTTCAGCGCTGCTTCCTGGAAAGAGCTCTCATTCTCCGTCACCATCAAGAGCCTCTTCACTATTTATAGGCTCTAGTCTCTGCCCCTGGCTCTCACACTCATGTCTCTGGGTTTACTAAGCGGGTTCCTTTACCCTTTTGTCCTAGGGCCCATTTTTTTTCAGTTGTTAATCATTTTTATTGCTCCTTTTTGGTTTCTTTCCAAATTCTCTGTATCATGACTCAGTTAAGGATGTCAAATGAAACCCACTATGCTAATAAATATTTGACCAGTGCTGGAGTCAAGAAGAAAATGTCCTTGGTAATTTATACGTATACCACTTGCCTGAAGTCTTCCTCAGCTAAAGATTAAAGATCGTGGAACTTTGAGATCTTGAGGTTTGGCCTTAAAATGGCAAAATCAAGGAAGGTATGGGAGCTGTAGTAAAACCTGGAATGGAAAACAGATTCAAATTATATAGAAGCCTTAGCACTGAGTATAACAGACAAAGGAAAAAAGTGCCCTAAAGACAGAATCAGAGATAAAATGAGAAACTAAGTATCAAGAATGAGGAAGAAAGTGGAATTCAATGGGAGACGTGTTGCAGATGGAGTGATGTGTTCTTCACGAATGCCAAAAGGAAGCTAAGTGTCCCATATTCACCATGACCAGTCATTGCCCATTTAGGGTGCGTAGGCGGAGTGATTCCCATGTGTACTTGGGACAGATATTCTTTCTGTTTCCGTAGTAGCTTCTAGAATATTCAGCCATTTTATCAGTTATTAAAACATATTTAACATTGATGTCCTTATAATTATTCCATATAAAACTGCATAGTAACATTTTGAACCATGTGAAGCAAACCCTCAATTCCCCAAATCTCTCCCAAAGAGCCATTCATTTTGAGATTTTACCAAAGTAGAGATGTTCTTGTACAAAGCTGAAATAAACAAAATGGTGCATCTCTTCTTGCCGATCATAAACACGAGTTGGAATTTTTGTTTCATTCACTCTTCTGTGTCCAGTGCCTCGGACTCTATGGCAGCTCAGCTCAGTGACAGTGTGGCAGCCAAATGAATGAATGAACAGTGTTCTCCTCTGGTGTCCTGCTCGGTGAGTGGTGATGCTTTATCACCAAGTTAAAAATGCAAGACTTAGCCTCGACAGCCCTCCTTCCTTTCTTCTCATGCAGTCTTGCCCCATGTGCAGACTACCAACACTCCAGTCTGACCCTGCCCTCCCCTTCATACTTGTTGGACTTATTTTGTGCCCTTTTTAACACACCTGATTTGTTGAAATTGGTTTAGAATTCCCTTCTCTCGCTGCAGACAATTTTGCAAAATGGTGTTATAATAATCAGAGTAGTGTTTCTAAAATACAAGCATGACTGTAGCATATCCCAACTTTAACAGTGTCCTCATATTTGATGTGTAGAAAAGCCCACGTGCCGACCCAGGGGCTCCTTACTCCATCTCAAGCTCATGTTCCAGTTCCTTCCTCTGATACTGTTTCCCACCCTCTGTGCTCTAACCGTACCAATGGCTTTGCAGTCACTAATCAGTGCACTTTTGTGTCCATGCTATTTTATCCATCTAAAAGTCCTATACTTCTTTCCTCCATTTTCTCTAACTTCTCCTATTCGATTAACATCTGAATCTTTTCCTTAGTCCCACCTAACTCTGTTGAGCACACACCTCTGCTCACAAATTTCTATTCATTTGGATTTCTTAGAACATACACTCCCTCTGGCATTTTCTCATGCTCTGATTAACAGCTCTTCTGAGTGTCCTTTTGTGGTTCCATCTATTCTGATACTTCATCTGTGAAGACATTACATGCTGATGGGTCACAGGGCCTGGATCTACACCCTGATTTCACTTAGGTCTCTATTTCTTTCGTGGCAGATCTAATCCAAAGTGTGGCTTCAACTTCTTTGGTTTTGTTTTTATTTTTTGCTCTGTTGAGATCTCACTAAATTACATTTGCTACTCAGACATCCCCCGGAGCTCTAGACACATGTATTCAACTTGAAACATCCTCCTTGATAGCTCTCAGGCACCTTAGACAAAACATATGTAAACACATATTCATTTAACCTGTTTTTCCTTCACCTTTCAATCTTTTAGAAATGCAGCCACAGCCTTGCAATCGCCCAAGCAAGAACCCCAGACACTCCTTCTCCCTCACCGGCTCTTCTAACATTTCTCTGTGTCCAGGGCCACCACCCCTGCTCAAAGCATCAGCATCTCACTCTCTCACCTGGAATTTCAATGCCACCTCCCCCAGAGCCCGAGATGTGTTCTGACAATACATGTCTGGTGTGTCCCTTCACTTCTTAAATCCTTCTATGTTTTTGCGTTTCTCTTAGGTTAAAAGGAAAACGTGAACATGGATTATGGGACTCCCTTCTAATATTTCACCACCCAGAGCTGCCTTTTATTTCTATTTCTCTTTCCATCTGGAACTTCTTTCAGTTTTCATGATAGTCATAATGCCATTAACTTGTATTCTTTAGACCAATCTTGCAGTAATTGTTCATATGTAAGTTTCCCAATTGTAAGCTTATTAAAAACAGGATATGTTTAACATTATATATGGTATTTATTAAATGTTCAGTAAATATTTGTTGAACAGCAGAAGGATTGATGCCTGAGTGCTATAAAAGCAGGTACATTAGTCTTATGCCTAGAATTTTTATGCCTTAAGGACACAAACATTCTCTACTGTGAAAAGAATCTCTTTTAACAGAAAGTAAGGAGTAGTTTTATTTTCTATCACAAGGTTTAACATCTGTTTTTATTATTCTCTTTTTTTTTATTATATTTTATATGCATGCCATTACATTAGGCACTTTATTATCTATTATTTCTATCTATTACTATTATTATTTCTATTATTATTGAGATAAATCAGTGAGGTAGGTCCTGTTATTGATCCCCTTTCATCAATGGTGAAACTAATGCTCAATGTGGTTAAATGATTCCCCATTACTATCAAATGTATATAAAATACTGAAACAAAGATGTGAATGTTTCACTACAGAGGTCTTGCTTAATCTTTCTGCAATACTTTTACAAATACAAGATTTTCTTTGCTTATGTTATCAATTCTCTCCTTTTTCATTCCTCTCCTATGATAGTGAACAGTTTAGGATATATGGTCTTATTACTCAACCTCTGTCTGAATTTGACTTCATGTTAAAGCTTTCTTTTCCTATTTGCAGTCAGAAATAACTACAGTTTTTTTCCTTTCTTCTTCCCTCCCTCCCTTGGTACTTCACTAAACTCTGCAATTTAAAACCTAACAAACACTTTCTAAGGTATCTTTCCTTTCTACACCACTCCTCAAGTTCCACATTGACTGTTCACAACCCTTGTGAATTTTAAGTAGAACCTCATGTCTTCTTAAGTTAGTTGTGCTTCAAAACTGTCCTTTACTTTCTGCTGACTTCAGAATGCATCTCAGCAGGTCTGTGTTTCCTCCCACACCCTTAGGAGCCTCCGCCACCCAATCTTGGGTTCTTCTCTCACCACCTGCGCGCCTTCTCACTGCACTCCCGCCACACACTTCTTCATCAGGCCAGGCTCCGTCCCCTCCAGGCTTTAGCAAAGGGCTAGTCCCGTGTGTGTGAAACATCTTCCCTGACACTGACTGCCTGTTTCTTCTTTCCATCTTAGGTGTCAACTTCAGTGTTTTCCTCTCAGAGTAATTCTTTCTGACCATCAAGGGAAAGTAGGCTCTCACCCCCAACCCATTCTTTCCTAGCATTCTTCTTAGCTGTTTCCCAAGTCGTCACCATGTATTTATGTGTTCATTCACCTGTTTATTAACTGTCTCCCAGCCAGACTAAAATTACAGGAGTCCAGTGACCACGTCTTTTTTGTTTACCATGTCGTGCGGGCATTTCACATTGGGGTCTGGCCAATAAACATTCCCTGATTGAATGAATAAAGTTTTGCAGTGTCAGATGTTTAAGTGAACTTCATACAGATCAACTCTTCTTGCATCCCTGGGATAAATATGATTCAAGCTGTGCAAAGAAAATGGTTTGGTCCCTTTCTCCTGCTCATAAGTTAGCCAACCAGCCCAGGTCCTCAGGTCCTGGGGCCAATACAGAGGGTCCTTCCTTTGCTCTTTATCAGATACCGAGAGCAAAGTTACAAGAGAGCACAATGTCTGGTGCTCTTTGGCGTGTTAAGACTCCGAGCAGGTGGGCTGGGTGTCATCCAGACTGATTCAGATCTTCAGTGGAGTTCTGAGGGGCAACCAGGAATGGGCAGGGGCTGGCGGAGCTACATGCAACAACCATTTATAGAGTGAGACAAATCTCACAGTTGAATTTTGGAGATTTTAAACAGAAAAACATACCTCCCTGAATACTTCAAAGTAAACTTAATAGTATCACCCAGAGCAGAGCCAACCTTCATTCTCTTTGTATTGTATTTGCTGGTATTCAAAACTCATCCCTTATCTCCAGGCAGTTTTCCCAGCTAATGTTCATTAAGACCATTCATTCATTTAATATCCATTTGACACTTACATATTGGCAACATATCTTTCACATTATAAAAATATAATACTTTTAAATAGTTTCAGGAAGATTGATAGCATATTAGAAATACCCTTCTGTTTTGGGTCAGGAGAATGCCATTTGGTGACTTTGGACAAATTCTTTACCCTGTTTGGACTTCAGTTTGTCCACTTAGGAAATAGAGATTCTATCATGCTTCCTCACAGATTTCTGTGTGCTCTAACCAGATAAAACCTGAAGTTTCTGAGAAATACAGCAAACATCAAAGATCAAATATGAAAAGATCAGCTTTCAAAACTCCATCAGTATCAAATCATCTTTAAGCTCACTTTCAATGTTGTACTTACTATTATGTAATGTTTTAAAACATGGCTATGGGTCTCTGTTGCCTCTTTCATCTATTCTGAGCTGAGGAAAGGTTCTCCCAGTTTCTGCTGCCCTGCTTTCCGTTAGAGAGAAAGACTCACGGCGTAGTAATTAGGCCCTGAAGACACAACTTCAGGGGTATTTGCATGTTTTATCTTTCAAATTTCCACAGGAACTTCACAGAAACTCCCCATATTAGATTCCTACTGCTGCTGTCACAAGTTATAGCAAATTTAGTGGGATTAAACACACACACACACACACACACACACACACACACACACTTCTAGGAATTTACCCTAAGAATGCAGCACTCCAGTTTGAAAAAGACATATGCACCCCTATTTTTATCGCAGCACTATTTACAATAGCCAAGATATGGAAGCAACCTACATGTCCATCAGTAGATGAATGGATAAAGAAGATGTGGTAAATATACACAATGGAATATTATTCAGCCGTAAGAAGAAAACAAATCCTGCCATTTGCAACAACATGGATGGAGCTAGAGGGTATTATGCTCAGTGAAATAAGCCAAGCAGAGAAAGACAAATACCAAATGATTTCACTCATCTGTGGAGTATAAGAACAAAAGAAAAACTGAAGGAACAAAACAGCAGCAGAATCACAGAACCTAAGAATGGACTAACAGTTACCAAAGGGAAAGGGACTGGGGAAGATGGGTGGGTAGGGAGGGATAAGGGTGGGGAAGAGGAAAGAGGGTATTATGATTAGCATGCATAATGTGGGGGGTGGGAGAAAGGGGAGGGCTGTACAACACAGAGAAGATAAGTAGTGATTCTACAACATTTTGCTATGCTGATGGACAGTGACTGTAATGGGGTTTGTGGGGGGGACTTGGGGTAGGGGGGGAGCCTAGTAAACATAATCTTCTTCATGTAACTGTAGATTAATGATAACAAAATAAAAAATAAAAAAGTAAAAAAAAAAAAAAAAGAAATGAGCTGCGGGGGAGCAAGCCGCCCAGTCCCACCAATGCGAGGGAGGCTTGGTCACGACCGCCGGAGCTGCGCGCAGCCCCACCCAGCCTCCCCCCAACTTCCTGCCCTGCTGCGGCGCGTCACTTCCGCCGCCCACGGTCTGGGGCTGGGTCGGGAAGCGCGAGGGAGGCGGCAGTTACGTGAGACTCCTGCCCGCGCTCGAGCAGGGACTACATTTCCCGTGAGGCCTCGGCGGCGCGGCAACGGCTCCTGGAAGCAGAGCCCGGACCTGCCACTCATTCATGAAGCGAGCGGAGCCTGAGACTAGACCAGAGGCCGAACTGGGGTCTGAGGAGATGGCCCAACTGCCCCGCAGGATTATCAAGGAAATCCAGTGTTTGCTGGCAGAACCAATTCCGGGTATTAAAGCAGAACCGGATGAGACCAACGCCCGTTCTTTTCATGTGACCATGGCTGGCCCTCCGGATTCCCCCTTTGAAGGAGGGACTTTTAAACTTGAACTGTTCCTTCCAGAAGAATACCCGATGGCAGCCCCGAAAGTACGTTTCATGACCAAAATTTATCATCCTAATGTAGACAAGTTGGGAAGAACATGTTTAGATACTTTGACAGATAAATGGACCCCAGCAGTGCAGATCCGCACAGTTCTGCTGTGGGTCCAGGATTTGTTAAGTGCTCCCAACCCAGATGATCTATTAGCAAATGATGTAGCGGAGCACTGGAAGACCAACGAAGCCCAGGCCAAAGAAACAGCTAGAGCGTGGACCAGGCTGTATGCCATGAATAACACTTAAATGGATCTGGTCATCAAGTGTGCATCACTTCTCCTGTTCTGCCAAGACTTCTTCCTCTTTGTTTGCATTGAATGGACACAGTCTAGAAACATTACAGAAGAAAAGCCCAGACATCTTCAGTCTTTTGGTGATTAAATGCACATTAGCAAATCTATGTCTTGTCCTGATTCATTGTTGTGAAACTAGAAGTATCATCTGAATTGTGAAAAGTTTAAAAGCAGTGGCTTCTCTCTGTTTTTATTCATTTCCCCCATCGTGGTTTAAGCATAAAGCACTGTGAATGAAGGTAGTTGTCAGGGTTAGCTGCAAGGGTGTGGGTGTTTTTCTTTATTTTTGGGGGGAGGGTAGTTCTAATTGTAATGGGCTCCTGTCCCCTCCTTTATGGTGATCTAATTGCATTGGTTTAAAGCAGCTAACCAGTTCTTTAGAATATGTTCTCTAGCCAAGTCTAACTTTATTTAGATGCTGTAGATGGACAAGCTTGATTATTTGAACCAAAATGGGAACATTAAACATCACAGCCCTCACTAAAAAAAAAAAAAAAAAAAAAATCCAGTGTGTTATTTTTCATTAAACTTTCATATTCATATTTTTAATACATCACTACCTAGAAGATATATTTTGATATTTTTTTAAAGGATTATATGATCAGTAAAAAAAATTAGACTTACACCTTTCAGTAAAAGACAAAACCCCTCAGGCAATAGCATTTGAGTTCTCAGCATTCAGGTTTTACAAGTTCTAAGACAGGACTACCTAAACCCTATTTCCCAAATATATTCCGTGTGTAGCTAACCTACAACTTTCCTTTCTCCCCGACCCTCTTAACTGTGGATCTGCTGGCTTTGTGCATTTCAAAAGCTGGAGCATGGTCCACGCCCTCAGTGGTTGGCGCAGCATTTTTCCTGCAAGGGTCACAGCATCAAACTTTTCCCACCAGGCCAGAGAATAGAAGCACTTTAGCTGTATGGAGGTGCTCACATCTGAGTACAAAACATTTTGTGAATAAAAATCATTCATGCCATTCTTGAAAGAGAGATGTTAGTTATGTTGTATATAGGAAGGGTTAGAAAAGGGGGAGTAGATAATTTATGTTAATCTCTCCATTTTGTGCAGTTGTAAAATTGAGAACTTTCAGTGCTCAAGTGTCTCACATGACTAGATAACATGTAGTTGGACATACAAAGTGGAAGGTCATGAAACTCAACTATCACTATTCAATCAAGGTATTTTGTTAAAAACAAAATATCTGTAACATATTCTAAACTTGTTGTAACAATAGGACAAGAGTTGTACAAAAGGGATTTTACAACTCCCAGCCCAGTTGCAGAATATAGAGGTTCTTCTATCTGGAAAAATCTAAATCTATAAAGTTAATAAGGTGTTTGTCAGCCAAATTCAAGAGGTATTCTTAAAAAAAAAATCGTCTGCAGTGGATCCAGATCCTGAAATGTAGAGGCATTAGTGGCAAGATTCTACATACTGTTCCGAGTGGCCACAATAAACACAGTGTTCTTGTATATTTGGTCCTAACTCTTATACTTTCTCTGGCATCACTGAGTCTCTTTACTCCATTTGCTTCCAATATAGTCCTTCCATCATGCACCTGTGTTTGATTTATTTCCTAACCCATCAAGGTTTTCTCCTTTTCTTAACTTAATCTTACTATTTCATTACTTCCTTAATAGGGTTAAATAAAATAATGGATCCGTTCCTATTCTAGACTATGTCTAGAAGCCATTATGGTTTGAAAATGGGCCACTGATTTAAAAGGCCTGGGTTTTATATCCTGACTCTGATTACTTGAGGTCCTCACACAATGTCATTGTGCTTCAGATTTAATGTTAAACAGAAAATTATCCTTCCTTGCTGTATTTCAGGGAGGCCTAAAGACTTGATGTATATGACTGTACCTAAAACTTACATAACATGTAAATAAGCTGAAAGGGAAAGGGAACCTGAATCTAATCCTGAAGTAGTACTCAACTTTTGAAATAATTCTGAAGAAGGTATATATTCATCCAGTCACATATATTTATTGAACATCTACATCACACTGTTTAAGGCATTAGAGATATATGAATAAACATTGAAAAAAGAGTATCTGTCTTCCCAGAACTTAGAATATTAGTAAGCTTCTGTAAAAAAAAATCTGAACAAAACTAAAGCCAATTTCTCTCTGACATATGATCATTCACTGGAAGTTTTTCTCATGCAAAATCTGTTAGAAATACAGATGGTAATCCTTCTGTAACAGAGAAGGTAGCTCTTAGCATTGTCATATGATACGCAGATTTACTCATTTTCTTCTCTTGTCAAACTACTGGTTAGGAGGATTGGTAGCATCTAAAAGACATGCTAAAGGTTATTAAAAGGTGAGGGAAAAAGAAGATCTCATCTATCTTGTAAATAAGAGTTTCTGCACCTACTTTAAAAGAACTTTGGCTGGAACAAGCATTTCAAATGTCAGGATAATTCAGACTGGCAACCAGCAGATAACCAATTTTTCACATGGTCGACTAAGCCAAACCTCAGCTTTTCCAACTCTGTAAGTCTATCTATCACTAACTGTGAAGCAGAAGAAAACTCAAATGGTCATTACAACATTTGAGTTAAGGATTCCAAAGTCTAGACTGCATTACTTTTAGTGGACAGAAGGTCTATTTTTGGACTCCAAAACAAATGTTTCACTTTTTCTGGCTGATTAACAAGGTTCAGACATTATATTTTCACTAGGACTCATCTCCTTTGTATCTACAGTCTTATCAAGAGGATTTCTACTTGAAATGTAATCATGGTGCTATATTATTTTTTCACTAAAAAGTTAAAATAGTAACTACCTCACATTAAACCTCAAGTCTAATCTTTTAAAAGTGTGATTACCAATAGAACATAGCAGGTAAAAAATTGTCTATCTTAAAAAATGTTTCTAATATTTGGAAAGTCATAAAGGATACTATCCAAAAGACTTCTTATTAAAGTGAAATGAAATTAATTTTATTTATTGATAAATAAAACATTATCCAATATTTCCTCTATGTTATAGTGATAGGCTTGATTGCTCATTTAATGGACTCTATATTGATGGTAAAACGCCAGTTTAATTTGCTGAATAACTAAAAAATCTATTTAAAAAAAGGTATAGGTATATATTAACCAAACATATCCCTCTTCTTCTCTCTCTCCACCTTATTAACTCAATACTTTCCAAAATGATTTACCTTAAGTTTAATCCATGAAGAAAAATAAAGTCTTGAGACATCAGTTTAACAAAATTAGCAGCAACAGTCATTGGCCTCTCATGAATGTGGTAAAATACCTTAACTGTTTGAATAAAGAATCACTTGCCCTATTATATTCAAGACAGTTAATTGAAATAGACATTTCTGGTTAGATCTATATTTTTAGGAAAGCCTACATAGTTGCACACACAGAAAAACATAGATCCAATTAGGTAGAAAATTAATGGAGACTTTATTTGAATACATAAAACCTCATTTTATCATCCAGATATAATCTAATAAAATTCTATTATGTTCTGGAGGCAGAATTTTTTGAGGTATAGGAATTAGATAGACTGCAGTGCTATCCTGTATGCATCTGAACAAATGATTCTAGCTAAAAGTTGAGAAGTTCAGCCAGAAATCTACATCAAGCCATGACCATATCTCCAGCCTACCTTAATCCAAAGAGAATACAGCATTTTCTTAATTATTCAGTCTGGAGAATGAGTCTTTATCTAACTAATTTGGCCCTGGGGAGAGTCTGTCAATTTAATTGCATCTAATGATTCTGCCTTAGCTAATATTTATGGTGTCCACATGGATCCTGGAAGAATGCAGTACAAGAATTAAACAAGAAATGGGTCAGGAGATCTTTGGCTCATATGTGTAAGCAGCAGAGGGGGAGGCTCATAATCAGGAGGATTTTGAGTACATTTTATAAATAAGTCCTTACAGACTTCCAAACTGTAACCTAGGCAAGCAAATTAAACTTTAAATTTAACCTTTCCCCTGAGTGTGTCCAGGCACTCGTGCAATGGCAGAATGTACCCGCTATGGAAGAGCTGAGCTTATAAAACCTCTGTTCTGCTCTGGAAATAGCTTTAGTCATGTGGTCAACCTTCAGGACAAAGAAAATAAAGGAGGGAAGGAAGGAAGGAAGAAAGGCAGGAAGGCCAGGAAAGAGGAGAGAGATGAAGAAAGAACAATGGGGGAAGGGACGGAAAGAAAAAATAAAAACACACGACGATTTTCAAATAAAAAGTAACAGATACACAGTGAGAAAAATGGATTGGATCAGCATGCAGGATGCTCTGATGATGAAAATGTTTCCCAGATTTATTAAGAGGATGAAATCATTTATTTTTATTTATTATTAGTTTCACATTATTAGTTAGACATTTCTGGTTAGATCTGTATTTTTAGGAAAGCCTACATAGTTCCTTCAAGATGCAAACCCTGAAAGGATATAGCAGGTAGGAAGTTATTAAGAAAGAGTCCCCTTAGGATGAGCACCTGTGTGAGAGGGGGATGAGGTGGCGAGAAGCGATGAACTGTGATGCAGTCTCAGGGAGGGCCTCAGACACTGCACAGGAAGCCGTGGTGATGAAATGACCCATCAGAAGTGTCCTGAATTAGAAACAGGGGACTGGGCATTGACATTTCTGCATGATCAGAAGTTTGGGGCTATGGGCTGCCTCTGGTAGGAGTTCAGCCTTTGGTAGGACAGTTTTTTCAACAAAACTCATCCCTAAGATGTTTGATGGTTGTAGATTTTGTTTTGGCAGTTCTTCCAGAAGCTGGGAGAATAAATCCTCTATTCCTGAAGGACTTGGGCCAAGGCAGGGACTAGCACGGGGTGGGTGAGGAACCAAAGGAACCCAGTTCAAGGAGGCACTCAATTGTTTGACCTGAGAATGAGGATCTTCTTCAATTTTGTGCCCTATAGCAAGCAAATTAACTTTAAATTTAACCTTTCCCCTGAGCATGTTCAGGCACTAGTGCAATGGCAGAATGTACCTGCTGTGTAAGAGCTGAACTTAGAAAGCCTCTGTTCTGTAGAGGCATGATTGCCTCACCTTAGTGCTGGCCCTTTGCAGGATGGCACATCACAGACTCCCCCACAAACTACCCTTGTGTTGCTTGGATACACTGTCCTCTATAGGCTTTGAAAGTAGTCCTCTAGGATTCTACAGGGCTCCTCTTCCTGGAGGAGCTTTAGGAAAGAAAATTTTGTGGAATGAACTACAGTCCACTGCTCACTGTTGTGACAGCTGCTGTTGCTGGTCACAAGGCTATAAATTTCTTTCAGTATCTTCCTTGCCTACTTTCCATTCTGCATACCCTCCACCCCAGCTAGTGTCTTGGCTGGTCTATATGGCCTTCTTAAGGATATGTCCCAAATCCTCATCCTTGAATGATCTGTGTCCTTAGTCACTGTGCTCTTTTCAGGACATGGAGCCCACCCTTGTTTATTTGCTTTCAGCTGGGCAACGGAGTACCAAGAAACCCACAAGTGGTTACCTACATTCCAGATATATTCCCTCTGTGCTCCCTGTGTAACAGAACCCTCCGCTAATTGATCCTCAATTAGCCCTACCAAGATGGCAACCCTTCTGCCCTGCTAATTCATTGTCATGAAGATCCTAAGGTGCTCAGGCAGTAGCCATAACATATAGTTCAGAGGGGTTCTTGCAGCACCCCTTGCGATCATAATCTTTTATTGGGAAGCAGGACTTCTGAATTGAACACAGCCTTGGTGCGAAGCACAAATTCTACAAGTCAGTCATTGGCAGTAGTAGTAAGTAGAGCCACTCCTGCTTTCAAACCTTGTTTCTTGGAGTAAAATACTCCACTGCTGGGAACACAACTATATATATATGCATGAGTTTGGGGTGAGGAGAGAAACTTTCAGTCCATAGCACCTAGTTTTCGTTTTACTTCCAAATATCACATATTTCTCTGAAAGTGATCTTTCCTCTACTCATTTTTTGTATGTTCTATAGTTTGTTTACCTATTCACCTATTGGATGACATATCAGTTGCTTCCAGGTTTTGGTGATTATGAATAAAGTTGTTATAAATACTCAAATGCAAACTTTCATGTGAACCTGTTTTTAGTCAGTTGGGTGAAGACCTCAGAACATGACTGCTGGATACAGTAAGCAAACCTGCTTACAGTGGCTGGGAGCTCCAGGTACTCTCCATCCTTGCCCACAATTGCTGTTGTCAGATTCTTCTCCTTTCTCTCTCTGATCTCAGCCATCTAATTGTAATGCAGTATTTGATGATTATTTTAATTTGTGGTCCTTGACAAATGATGGCAAACATCATTTCCCATGTTTATTTTCCATCTGCATATCTTCTTTATGTGGTTTCTGTTCAGATCTTTTGTCCATTTTTTAATCGGGTTGTTACTTTTCTTATTGGTGAGTTTTAAGAGTTTTTTCAATTATTTGGATACAAGTCATTTATTAGATTTGTGTTTGCAGGTACTTTCTCCCAGTCCATGGCTTATCATTATATTTTCTTAGCAGAGTCTTTCACAGGGCAGAGAATTTTAAGTTTAATGAGTCCATTTATCATTTGCTTTCTTTCATGGATTGAACTATTAATGTTGTATTTAAAAATTATAACCAAACCCAAGGTCATGTAGATTTCCTATGTGTTTGTCAACAAGTCTACAGTTCTGAATTTTACATTTAATTCCATGATCCATCTTGAGTTAATTTTGGTGTAAAGTTTAAGGTCTGTTTCTAGGTCTTAGGCCTTTTTGTTGTTTCTTTCATTTTATTTCGTTTTGTTTGTCCAGGGAAATCCAATTGTTCCTGCACAGTTTTTTGAAGAAACTATCCTTTCTCTGTTAAATTGGATTTGCTCCCTTTTCAAAGTCAGCTGTTTATATTTGCATAGGTCTATTTCTGTTCTTTCTATTCTGTTTAATTAATCTGTGTATCTGTTTTTTCATTAGTGCCACAATGTCTTTAAGATTGTAATCTTACAATATGTCTGGAAGTTAAGTACTGTGAGTCCTTCAGTTCTGTTACTCTTGACTATTTTCTTGGCTTTTCTAGGGCCTTTGACTTTCCATACAAAATTTATATCAGTTTGTTGGTATTTACAAAACACTTGCTAAGATTTTGACTGCAGTTGCATTAATTATGTTGGGATATATTGACACCTTCACAATCTTGAGTCTTTCAGTCCATGAACACAAGGTATCTCTTAGTTTATTTAGATTTTCCTATTTTTAAAAAAATCAGAGTTTTATAGATTTTTGCATATTGATCCTGTAGGTAGTTTGGTAGATTATCTACTACATTTCGTTTCATGTTTGGAGTGCTATTGGAGATGGTATTGTTTTCAAAATTCAAATTCTAATTGTTCATTGCTGCTGTAGAAAAGTAATAGACTTTTGTACATAACTAGAACCTTATAACTTTATTATACTCACTTATTTGTTTCAGAATACTTTATTGTTGTCATTGATGATTTTTAGGAGTTTTTATATAGGTAATCATGTCAACTGTGAATAGAGGTAGTTTTATTTTTTCACTTCTAATATGTATATCCTTCATGTCCTTTTCTTGTCTTATTGCATTTACTACAACATCCAATATAATGTGGAGTAGCAATGGTGAGAGAGAACATCATTGCCTTTTTCCCAATCTTAAAGGTAAAGCACCCATTTCTCACTGTTATATATGATGTTTCTTGTAGATTTTGGGTTTTTTTGGTGGGAGGGGGTAGTTGCTCTTTATCAAGTTGATGATCACTCCATTCATTCCTTATTTGCTAAAAGTAATCATTCATTTCAATATCAACTTAAATTTTCCAAAAAAACTATATATTTTTGCTGAGATTGAAAAGTAAGTAGGCTAATTTAATTAACAAATTTATTATTTTTCATCTCATTTCACTATCCTGACTAATAAGAAACAGGGAGACAACAGATAAAGATGAAGGTATAGAAAGTCAAGAAAGTTTAATTTCTTTTGTACATCTGAACATAATATGAATAATCTCCATTGAATTTGACCATTTTGCATATTTTTATTTACTATAGATTTTGCATGGTGATGGGGTTTGTCATTTTTCCTACATTATACTGAACTACATGTGCATTACTTTGGTGGAAAATTTGTTTAAGAGTTGTGTAATTTAGCTCAAAAATAGAAAAACAACGCAACTAAATTTTTGGAAATGTTTTTACTTTGTTCCCTTTCTATTTTACCTTATAAGATGCTACTGATTGTTACGGATCTTATAAGAATTTGAGATTCATCTCCCCAAGGAAGCTTGCCTAGAATACATTGCAATTATCATACTGCATTGTATATATTAATCTATCTATTGCCTCTGGTATATGTAAACCCCTGATGGCAAAGTCCTCTCTCTTAGCCTCTTGAACCATTTAAATCTATAACCATTCACCATAGAACCCAGGGAGTTTAATACAGAACTGGTAATAGTTCAACATCTGTATTTTGAAGAAATGTGTCAAGGACAATTTTTCATTTTACTTTAAAATTTTCTGTGCATTCTGAATCTTCTACAAACAGCCTAGGAAGAATGTATTTTATAATCAGGAAAAAAAATATAAAACAATTAGATATTCCACTTAGAAATGTCTTCATTCTCATTGCTATTTCCTCTGATGTTATCCCTTCCTTTAACTGAAGTTTTATAGTACTTATCTCATTTTAGCTTCCCTTATCTTTTAAGAAACTAATCTTTCTTTCAGCTTACAACATTTCCAGGGAAGACAACAGGATGCTTTTTGTAGAGTTTTGAACTTAAGTTATTAACATTGGAAAATTTCTCTCAGTGGTAGTCTACGTACCAAATGATTAGATGCAGGGCATACCTGTATGCATCACTTCAAGTGAGTATTTAAAAACTACTTCAAAGTCAGCCATCAAGCACTGAATGCTATCTCTTAAACCTTTAGTGAACTATCTCAGACTTTATTCTTCCCACTTTCCCAGTAGGGTATTATTTGTATTGGTTTTTAAATAAATAAATAAATAATTAAATATATATATATATACACATATATATATATATATATGTACATATATAAAGAAAAAGAGACATTGTATTCAATACTTAGTTTCTCAACAATCCTTTGTCTGCAAGAGACTGCTAAATTACATTGAATTACAAAGTAAATAAAAACAATTTGATGAGATCCAATAATATTGCCTGCATTTTCTCTATCTCCTCAGTTTTACTTAACTGATCTTGACTTTTTTTTCTTTAATTGACTGAGAGACAGAGAAGAGGTGGTTGTTTTTATAGCAATCTGCACTCAATGTTAAAGAAAATTATAGCAGACTACTTAAACAGGCAACACAGACTTTATTCAAGACTATTGCAATAGGAGGGAAGGACTGAACTCAACTCCTCTGCAAAAAAAAAGAGAGGAGACCTCTGGGTATTCTGACAGCTAGTGGAAAAGGACTAGAGGGTAACATGGAGAAGTTTGGGAGATATGATGAGGCTATCTGTATTTGTTCTTTGGTGCTAATCTAAGTTAGGCAGCTACCCTCCCAAAGAGAATGGGAGACAGGGGAACCATCTTTCTTGATGATTCCATTGTAAAGGGATGGCTTCCATGTCCTTGAGAAAGACATTCCTGGGTTGCAGAAGATATACAACTCAAAGGGCCAGGGAAAGAATTTACAATTGCAGATTTTCTAAAATAAATGTTTTAAGGAAGGAAGATCAGGGGCCTATAGTCAGGAAGAGAACTGTTTAAAGTTTAATAAAGCTGAGGGGAACATTAAGGCCCTCTTGGGCACCAGGAAATAACTTATCACTCCTAACCACTCCTTTACTTTTATTCTTTTTCCTTTATTTATATCCTTAAGATTGTATATCTTGTCTCAATGCAGTGTACACTATGACATTTTATTTAGTAGTCTCATAAATCTGTGCTTTATTCATATCCAAAGATACCAGAGTCATGTAAACTGAACCTATACTGACTTAGGAGACCTGTGGATAGCAATGAAGATGAATCAAGGGGCATAATACAAAGGATGCAAAGGATTTGATAATATTTGGTCTGAAGTCCTGAAAGCAAAACTTACTTTTACTCAAACACGTCATTTTTCTTCAGGGTGTCTTTGTAAATGTATAGGATACAATAGGCACTGTAAGTACAATACATGCTTAATAATAATTTTTTAAATTAAACTCTTATTTTTCATTATCATGGAATTATATTTCTGTCTTTTTCTTTTCACTCCTTATTATTTGTATTCCTTCCAACATGGCAGAATTCCTTATTTATTTACAGGGAAAAACAAACTAATCAAGTAGTTACTATTATTCATTGATCTTAGATGACTATATATGTTATCAATGGTTGTATATTTTCAAAATCATTTCTATATGTTGAATTTTTATAGTCTTCAACAAGAACATTTTTGAATATAAAACAATAGGAAATTAAATACATCACATATTTTCAAATTTAATGAGCAGTATTTCCAAATGAGATTTTATCTGTTTTTTTCTTTAAAATGTTTACTATTATTTTCTTAAGAACATCATTTTTAAAGAATGATACAGTTTCAAACTACTTCTCCATTCATTTCAAATTCACAAGTAAAGTAAGTGAGGTCTTCTTTAATTTCACATGCAAATAACAGGAAGGACTCAAACTCAGCACATGGCTCTCTTCTCCTTTGTGTACCCCCAAATTTAAGAAGAGTTGGCATGTGAGTCTGCAGCTTGAGGGGAAAGAGAGTTGACTGGGGAAAATGGCTGAGTCTTCCTTTTAAAATGATGCTATGAGAAAATGCCATCAGAGTCACAAAAAATAAATTATTAATTTATATAGAACAAAGGTTTATTACCTGGATGGGGGCTGTTAGTCTTGTAATATTCTGTAGTATCAAAAGCATATTCATTTCATCATTACTTGAGTGTATTCATTTTGTTATATTTGGAGTTAAAGTAAAGTGAAAAGTTGGTACAATTCATTTGTAATGAACAAGATTTATTAAAATCACAAACATATATACTGTTTTATTTTCACTTGACTCACTCATTTATTAAGATGCTATTGTGCAATTTCACTTCCCAAAAAAGTTTATTTGTAGGGAAGCACACATATTTGTGTGGTATATCATTTAAATATCTTTATTATGATATTATTCAGCTTGTATCCACACATGCAAGTGAAGTGTTGAGCAATTTTCTAACTAATTCAATTAATTTATGTATCCACTCTGGATAATTTGAACCAATAAAACCACTCTCATTTAGAACAAGTTTATTTATCTTCATTACATGAATAATTGTCCCATACTCCATTCAAATTTGCCTTCAGAGAAACCACATTCTGAATTAAGAACCAAGATGTTAAGATGTTGAATCACCCTCAAAAGGAATTAGAAGAAAACAGCCTAATATTACAAACATCTTTTGTTTTCAAGTCTTTTTTAATGAATGTTTCATTTTTTACATATGACTTAAAAATGCATTACCTGTCAGCCAAGTTTCAGTCCAGGTGGAATTTTAATATAAAAAAACATAATTTTTAAAGCAGGAATTTCCTGGATATGTATCTATAATCATATTTGCCTATCTATATATTGATTGATTGATATACCTATAATTCTAATTTAATCCAATATCTTACATTGATATTTTCTAATCTCATGAGTAAACTTTTACTCACCTTTGAAAATTTCTCTTGTTATAATTGTAGAATAATTGAAGGCACAGAAACAATTCACCCTCTGCTGAGGAACCACAATCAATCCTGCTATTGCTATAGTGGACCAGAAAAATTGTTTGCTTTAAATTTATACTTTTAGACTCCTCACATTACTACACTGTAACCCATTGCACTTCTTCCTTCAATGGTCAGCACAAACATATATAAACAATATATAATATATTTCATATTTATCAATTACAGTAAAGTGACCTTCCTGGTTGTGACTTTGAATGAGAGTGACCTCAAATAACCATTGAGAATTTATATGCCCAGCCTCACGATATACAGACATTTAATACAACACCGAGATCTCCTTTCCTCTTGACACTAAAGACCTGTATTTAAATATATTCCTAGGTTTTCTGTGATCATAAGTTTTAATCAAATAAACAAACAACTCACATGCATGATGTATACTTTGTCATTATTTAAATGCCTTATGAAAGAATAAAACTGTTGCCCTTACACATTGCAGGTCCATTGTGCCCAGATGTAGAACAAAACTGTACTTTCATAATATTACTATGAGAACGTACTATTGGCATACAAACAGCAACTTCCACTGAATTTCAGATAATTGAAATGAGGTTGGCATTAATTTGTGACAGCCAGTTTTGACATGTTTTTAGAGATACCTGAGTTCTTAACCAAATACATGCTTATTCATCCTATATCTATTACTGAGGCATCACTTTATTTTAGTTTTCTTTCCCTTACATGCCAGATGGACTCATTGGCTTGTCAGCATTCATTATAAAAAAAATTCTATGTGGGCAGGATGTTAGTGTCTTGGCAGGGTTTGGCAGGACATATAGTTAAAAATGGATTTTATGCAGGACAAACTCTGTCTCCTGTTTGCAAATGAAATAATTTTAATGCAAACTTTACATTTTATGCAACGTGAATTGAGACAGATATTCTTTGAATAGAGTATTGAAATGCTAAACTTTCTCAGATTAAGTAAGGTTCTGGAAAATATAAACTTTCTAGTGAGTTATGACTTACTTTGGCTAGAGATAACTCAAATTAAAGATTAATTCTTAATTTAGTATTCACAATGATTTTGACTCCTTTTTACACTTTATCTTGGATACCATGATCTACTGAATGCAGGAGAAAAACAGTGCTAAGAAATGCCAGTGACCCTATTAGCAAAATGTACTGTCCATTCATATTATTTGGTGCTTCATTTACATACAGATCTTCTTCTTTCACTTTATAAGCTCAAGTGTCAAATTTTTAACATTGCTTTTTCCTCCTATCTTTCTGTATCCCATATACTTAATCAGTCTGGCCACTGTAGGTGCTGTTTATGTTAATCGTATTTACTAAACCAACAGGGTTAACCTTCGTTATGTCAGTTGATCAATTTAGCTTCAGAAAACTCACCATTATACAAGAAGATAGTTTTGTGTCATTATTAAACGATGTCTTAACGTAGGTGGTATAAGTATGTGGCAACTGTGAAAATACACCTCTCAGATCTCCCAGTGGGGGCTGCATCATTGGCTGATGGCCCCGCCGGCTGCAGTCTGAAATCTAGCACCGCACCGTGTTCTGTGGAGGCTGTGCTTCTCAAGGGTTGCTCCTGGCCAGTGACCGAGTACAGAAAGCATACTGAGGCAAGTCCAGTCCTCTGAGACCTGAACCATCTCTGATTGGTGACTTCGGCTTGAAGACTCAGCTTTGCAGAAACTTCCGTCGAACAGCATTGCAGGCTACGAGTCTTCCTTCTCTCTTCCCTTCCTCTCCCCTTGACAGTGACTAGACTTGTACCAGAGTTTAATGGCTCTCATAATCTTCTCTAGATTTTCCCTCTCTACTTTCCCTCAGCAAAGACCCTGTACCTCCAATCCTGTCCTGGCACCCGCTTTTGGGAGGACCCATCCTAATACGGAACTACGAAAACAGATGTTAATTTGGGACTGGCTTGTTCATCACCTATCAGGCTGAGAATGCCACCCTGATTTGTAGACGGGGCAGGAGAATCTCCTGCCTAAAGCAGGGCCCTGGCTGCTAAAGATTTTACTAGTGGTACATTGGAAAATGGTATCATGCTAAGTGAAGTAAGCCAGACAGAGAAAGACAAATACTGTATGATTTTACTTATATGTGGAGTCTAAATTAAAAAAAAAAAAAAGAAATAGACCCACAAATATAGACAACAGATCTTTGGGGACTATGGTGGGTGAGGGGAGATGGGTGAAATAGATGAAGAAGATAGAGGGGGACAAACTGCAAATTGTGAAAGAAGTCATAGGAATGGAAGTACAACACAGAGAATATAACCAATAATATTGTAATATCTTGGTGAATGGGGTAACTACACTCACCATGGCAAGTATCTCATACTGTATATAATTATTGAGTCACTACATTAAACCTCTGAAACCAATATATTATATATTAGCTTTATTCCAATACAAAAAAAAAAGAAATGTTCATGTGGAGACATGTTCTAGCAGGGGTGATTATTTGGGTAATTGAAAGATAATGGTGCAAATAATGCCTACAAAGATGGTAGAGATAGCTGACTACTAAGTTGTATTAACCCCCTGATGAAGGATAATAACTATGGGTCATTAACAGACAGCTAATGGCAAAGTATGAGAGTGATAGGTTGTCTTTGGTGATTTACAAAGAAGACCTTATCTCTTGCAGAAGAGGAGTTGACACGGCTGAGCAGAAGGGTAAAAATGTAATAGGTTTGCAGAACTAAAAAGATGCTTGAATGTTCACCCAGCACTGTGACTAGTAGTCTAGTATAGAAAACCTGGGGCCTGAAAACTTGAAATGGATCACCTAAAAGGATGCCCCTGAGCATGTTGGTCTGTAGATCCCAGTAAACCTTCCGGACTTGCAGAGCTCAACCCACTTTTCCCTAGTAAGAGTTAGTATGTCTGCTGTGCTGAGAGACACTACAGAAGCATGGCAAGAAATTGATGTCTTCCCCTATCACCTCAAGGTGATGAAAACTAGGGTTAAATTTCAGTATAACATGGTTGGGGATATTATGAGCCTGAAAGATATTTCACACAGATGTTTGCAAGAATTTGGTAGCATGTACAAGCAAGAGACAGGAGAGTACCATTGGGATTGGACTTGGGAAGTTTGATCAAGAAGGCCTGAACATTAAACTGGTTGTCAGAATTAATTGACTTGGGTGCATTTTCTCTGAATATGAGATTTAACATTCTGGGAAAATTCCCAGACGAATAGGCAAATTAGCTGCCACGGTGGTGGCTCTTTGAATTCTGGAGGAAATGATGACTGATGGTCAATTTTATGTGTCAGCTTGACTGGGAGAAAGGATGTCCAGACATCGGGTTAAACATTATTTCTAAGTGTATTTATGAGTGTGTCTGGAATACATTAGCATTTGAATTGGTGAACCGCCCAATGTGGGTGGGCACCGTATAATCTGTTGAACTCCTGAATAGAATAAAAAGGAAGAAGGTTGAATTAATCTGAATGTTGAGCTGAAATATCCATATTCTGCCCTTCGAATTTCTGGTTCTGAGGCCTTGAGACTCAGACTAGAATCTGTACCATTGACTTTCTGACTGTCAGGCCTCTGAACCACACCAGCAGCTTTCCTGGGATTCCACCTGATAGATGGCAGATCAAAGGATTTCTCAGTCTAAATAATCATGCCTTTTCATAAATTTCTTATAATAAATCTCATATCCTATTGTTTCAACTTCTCTGGAGAACCCTAACTAATACAGCTTGTGATAAAAGGAGTAACTAAATCATAAAAACAGAGAGTCACAGTCCTTCACTTTATCCCCAGACTTGAGCCAGTTTACAGACCCAGAACACCTTAAATGAAGGGACAGTTGGATCCCCTGGAAGAAGAATCCTAGTCAACTACCAAAAATTGATAATGTTAGTCTTTCTTCTAGCCTTTCTCATAAGGACCTGTGGCTTTTTCCAGGGTAACTGTGCATTGAGGAAAAGAATATAGTCGGATCTTCCAGGAAATACTGGACCCTGGCTCTGAACTGACACTAATTCCAGGAGACCCAAAAAAATCACTGTGACCCACGAGTGAGAGCGGAGGTGTATGAAGGTCTGGCCATCAATGGAGTTTTAGCTCAGGTCCATCTCACAATGGGCCTAGTGGGTCCCTGAAGCCATCCTGTGGTTATTTCTCTAGTTCCAGGATGTATAAGTGAAAGAGTTTCCCCACATCAGTTCCCTTCCATGGGGAATAAGGGCTATTAAGGGAGGGAAGGCCAAGTGCAAGCCACTAGAACGGCCACTACCTAGGCAAACAGTGAGCCGAAAGTGGTGCTCCCTTGCTGGAGCAATTGCAGCGATTAGCGCCACCGTCAAGGGCCTGAAGGATGCAGAGGTGTTGGAAGGTGACAGTGGGTGACAGACTTAACCAGGAGGTGACTCCAGTCACAGGTTCTGCACCAGATGTTTCATTGCTTGAGCAAGTTAGCACAGCCCATGGGTGGTCTGGCTTACAGCTGGGGATCCAGCAAATTCCTTTTTCTCCATCCTTGCCAATAAGAAACACTGGAAATGGTTTTCTTTCAGCTGCAAGGTGAGCAATACAACTTCACAGTTCTGCCTCCCGGGTTTACCAGCTCTCCAGAATTGATTTCTGAGGAATCTTGGTCGTCTTCTATTTCCAGCTGGTTGGAGCCAGTGAGGAAGAAGGAGCAACTACTCTAGACTTACTGGTAAGACATTTTCACACTAGAGGGTGAGAAATAAATCTAACAACAATTCAGGGGCCTTCCTTCTGCCTCAGTGAAATTTCTAGGAGTCAAGTGCTATGAGGTATGTTGAGATATTGCATCTGGCCACTCCTATAACCAAAAAGAGAGACACAATGTCTAGTGGGCCTCTTTGGATTTTAAAGCAACATATTTCTCATTTAAGTATGTTATTCTAGTGCATTTACTCAGTGGCTCTAAAAGCTGGTAGTTTTGATTGGCATCAGCACAGGGCCCAGCTCCTGTGTAAGCTTTTTGCCACCTACGTGACCAGTACCTCCAGGTGCCTGAATGGCAGCAGCAGCCTGAGGTGCTGTTGGGAGCCTTTGGTGGACTCCTGTAAGTCAACTGCAGTGCAGGCCCTTACGATTCTGGAGCAAAGCCCTGCCAATTTCAGCAAAGAACTACTCTTAAGAAAAAGCTCTCAGCCTACTTCTGGGCCTTAGAACCATGGGCCACTAAGTTACCATGCAACCTGAGCTGCCTACCATGAGCTGGGTATTATCCGGCCCACAGAGCCATAAAGCTGAACATGTGCAGAAGTACCTCCATCATCAAGTGGAAATGTGACTGGGCCAGAGAAGGCCCTCAGCACAAGTAAGCTACATGAAGCAGTGGTCCAAATGCACATGGAAGAGAAAACTCAGGGCTGGGTTACAGAAAGCTCAGCATGATACATGCATGCACTAGCTGTAAACGAACAGCAGCACTGTTACAGCCCCTTTCTGGGACATCCTTGAAAAATGGTGGTGAAGGAAAACTCCTAATGGGAAGAATTTTGGACAATGAACCTGGTTGGTCCCTTTGCTTGAAGGAGAAATAGCCAGACATGTGATTATATGCCAGTTCATGGGGCTGTGTCCAGTGGTTTTGCTAGATGGTCAGGAACTTAAACAAGACTGGAAAATTGGTAACAACAAAATTTAAGAAAGAGCTATGTGTATAGACTTCCAAGGGCAAAGATCATGAGGATGTCTGTGTGAATGCCCACAAAGGGTGATCCCAGCAGAGGACATGACAGCATGTTGATCTGTTACACTGATGACATCATGCTAATTGGACAGGTTTTGCAAAATGATTCTAGGGACCCAGAAATTTTATTAAGACACAGGAACTCCTGAGGGTGAGAGATTAATTCTATGAGGGTTCAGTGATCAGCTACTTCAGTGAAGTGTTAGGGGTCCAGTGGTCTGGGACATGTCAGAATATCTCAGGCAAAGTCAAAGAAAAATTTCTATATCTTGTGTCTCCTATTACATAAAAGGAAGCACAGAATCTGGTAGGCCCTTGGGATTCTAGAGCCAACACATCTCACATTAAGAAATGATGTCCCAACCTACGTACTGGGTACCCTGGAAGTCGGCTAGCCTTTGGGGATGTCTGAAGGAGGAAAAGCCTCTGCAGAAGTTACCAAACTACAAGAAGTACTCTTTTCCTTGAGCCATATGATCTGGCAGACTCGAAGACATGGGAGGTGTCCAGAGTAGAAGCATACATAGTACATAGCTTATGGAAAGCTCTGCAACGGTTGCACCAACAGCATTCCCCACCCTCACACCGTGCGCACAGAGGAGATCCTACATGAACAGCTGAAGGAGGAGAAAGTCTGAGTGCAGAACGGAAGGTGATTGCATTACAGCAATACGCAGGGGCAGCCTTGCAGAGACAGCGGGAAGGAAAAGTCTCTCCAGGTAGACCTGGTTACTGTGGCACAGACATTCATTTTGGTGGAAGGAGATATAACATATGCACACATTCTTGGGCACTGGATTATGGCCTGGCCTTCTAGTTAGTGGCTTGAGGAGAAAAAAAAATAAAAGCTGTAAGTTCAAAGGCAAAAAGGTCTGAAGGAGAGACATACAAATGAATTTATGTACAGTGTGAAGGTTTTGGGTTTGCATATTAACACCCTGCAAAGAGTACTCACCACGAAGCATATGTTAAACAATGACACAGACAAAATGCCCGAGGCAGGTGATGTTAGTCAGTCTTCGTCATGGACCACTCCAGCCTTGGCAGGATGGATGCATGAGCAGAGAGGCCACGGAAGGGTCAGCAGTTTGTCCTCCAAAGGATGGATACGTATTCTAGGTATAGAACTGCCTTTCCTACTGAGCTTCAGCCAGCACTGCTACCCAGAGGGCATGATCCGCAGGCATAGATCCCATACATCATAACACCTGACCAGGAGACGGACGCTGCCGTGAAAGCAGCTCCGGAGAAAGACGGCGATCGTGGGGTCCACTGCTTGTATTCCACACCTCACCGTGCTGAAGCAGCCAGCCTCAAGGAGTTATAGAAGAGCCTTTTAAGAGCATACAGTGCTGGTTCAGAGGCAGCATGGAAGGATTGGGTGCCACCCTTCAGGAAGCACTCTATGCATGAAATGAGAAGCCTGTGTACCATCCTGCTCTCCCAGTAAGAAGGATGTGTGGATCTGGTTATCAAGGGGGATGGGGAAGTGACAGCACTATCATCACTTCTAATGACTCACTGGGGGAGTTTGCGATCCTGTCCCTGACGCCCCAGTTCTTACAGTTACCCTTCTGTCAGGGAGCAGAATGAAGGTCCCTTTGGACCATACATTACTCTGCTGCCAGGGCGCTTCGGAAAGCCTGTTCCTAGGCCACAGGAGGCGCGAAGAGATACTGCCATCTGGCGGGCCTGACTGCTCCTGACCTCTGGAGAAGGCAGGACTGGAGTGGGATAAATGCATCTGGGACGTGGGTGATCCACTGGGTGCCTTCCGCTGCTTGCCTCCCGACTGCATGTGAACAGGAGCGTACAGCCACCTGACCTGAGAAGGATGTGACGACCCAGGGTTTGCACTTCTCAGAAAGGAAAGTTAAGGGCTCATGACCAGAATAGCCATCAAAAATTTGTAATTAATACCTGAGGGTGACGGGTATTTGGAAGGGATTGTTGAAGAGCAAGAGAATGATCCCAAGAAGGAGAAGAAGGAGAGAATGCCGGTCTGAGGTCAAGTGCAGCCAGGTGGCTGCGGCTCTTCCCGCCGTCCCGTCTTCATTAACTTCCTCGCAGGAAGGAGGCCCTTGGGGATAATGAGGTAGGTGGTCCCAGCCTGTAGGAGGCCAGCTGTGTACTGCAGCAGCAGGGGAAACAGACCACTGAGGTCTCTCCCTGTGAGCAGCGTAAGTGACTCTTCAGAGAAACTCAGTCTCCTCCAGATCGTTTTCCTTCCCTAGCGTTTCCCCCAGTAAATCTCTTGCACAGCTACACCATCTCCGTGATGTTTCTCAGAGGGCCTGGTGAACATTGGGTAGATAGGTAAGTATTCTTTAGAGTTTTTTTTTTTTTTTTGCATATCTATTTTCACCAAATTATGATGATTTATTTCTGTGTCTATAGTCCTGTCAAATTACTTAAAGTTATCATGTAAAGAAATAATGCTTTATTTTTTCCAACAGTGCCCGAAGCCCTGTTCCTAGAACATTGTCAAAATACACTCATTTAATAAAAAATAAATAAATGATCAAGTTATGCATAGACAGTATAAATTAGTACTCAAGAAAACAACTGCAAATGTATTCTCTTGGCTCCATGTATTCTCTTAAGTGGTGAGAGTTTTTAAAAATAATAGATTTACATGGATGCATTTTTCATTAGTTTCAACATATCAGAAACAGTGGAAATGAATATATATATAGTCTGGAAAACAGACATTTGGATAATTAAAGGAATGATGTGATACTAGTTTACTTTCAAATTGAATTAGTATCTATGGAGGATATATTCCATTAAATGCCATCTTAACACAATAACAGATATTAGTTGCTATTTTACACATGCTAAAATCAATTTATAAAACATATGCTATGATTCTCCATTAATGCAACCAAGAATCCTTCCCTGAATTATGAAATAAGTTCCACTACTTTATACAAATGCAGGTATTTGAAAACAGAAAAATAAAGATAAATATACTCATGGATGAAAGAAAATTAAGGTAATCCTTTCATAAATGTTATTGGTTCAATATATTTAACAATAGACAAAGGCTAAACATATCATTTTAAACATTCAGTATATTTTAATTGTGTTAGGTAATATTATTTAATCTATGATGTCACTCTAATTCACATAATAATTTGTATTTAAATGAGATTGTTTTAGATAATAAAGTTACCAATGAATAAGCAAAATTATCATTTATTGCCATAACAATGTTTTTCAAAAAAACATTAATTGAAGGTCACCTATTGGTAGGCAAAGTATCTAGGGTAAACATTAGGTTCAAATTGATCATCAAGACATACAACCAAAATAATGAATCCAGAAGTATTGGAAGGAATAAACAGGTCCAAAGGCGATATGGCATTTGAAGAAAAATGTTTTCACCTATGATATTTCTCTTCTAGCAGCATTTGTATCATTTATGAGCAATTTAATGAATGGCTCTTCCCAAAGTGACTACTTGTCAGAGACAAGCACACATATATCACAAATAAATTCTTAAGATAAACATGGCATGGGTATTTTAATAGTCTATTAATAAACACCTTTGCTGTGCAATGATGCATGAAGCTTGGGCTGAAGTGTTTTAGCTGCCTGAGGTGGATATTAATAGGACACTAAGATTAAATCAAGTAATAATGCTATGTTCTTCTAGGTATTGTTAAAATTAACTGTCAGCACTGTTACCTGCCCACTTAAGACTGAAACACTCAAATATACATTTTTATTATAGTAGGTGTGGATAAAATGAAAGCTCCTGTGGCTAGGATTCTCACCTGGCCCTGGTTGGCTAGCTCACTACTCAAGTGTGGGCAATACACTGCTATTGAGTCTATATAAAGAGCTCCGCCCAGTGCTCTGGGTGACATGGTGGCATGGCTGCAAGGCTGCAGGAGAGCAGAGCAGAGCCTGGAGTGGTGGCAGCGCTGAGGACAGAGGCCCAGAGGACGGCTGTGTAGGACAACTGTGCAGGCAGAGAGGCCCCAGAGGACGGCTGTGCGGGCAGAGAGGCCCAGGGGCAGAGATCAGCTTGCTGCCTGCAGACTCTCTCTGAGTGGATGGGATTCTAGTGACTGACCTGCCACCATGGAAATAATGTTGGGTATAACCCTTTCACCCCAAGAACATTCTACTGTCATTTCTTTGGTCACGCTGCATCCATAGTGAACTTGCCCAGGGCTGAAACCCATTGGCAAGATGATTGGCAACAGTCCGCAGGGTTCATTGGTGACCAAGGAAAAAGACAGGCTGCTCTCCTGGAAGGAGTGTTTCAGCGGCTGCACCTGTGGACCGGGAGACTTTCGAGTGTCCCCTGTGGACACGTACTGGGAAGGGGTGGAGGACCGGGGTCCAGCCCAAGAGAAGGCTGACTGAAGCGGCGTCACTACGAAGTGCTGTGGAAACAGTAAAGGCCCGAGAGGAGGCAGCCCGAGAAGGAGCAGCGGCCCCGAGAAGCAGCAGCCCGAGCGCGCAGGCCGCCGGGGGGCCGGGGCAGGTGGAGGAGGTGGGGGAGCGTCAGCTCAGAAAGACTAATACAAAATAATGGTAAGCCAGTATTGGCTATAAAGAATGAATATGAATTCCTGCTTCTGCTATTCCCTTATTTTCTTATGCGCAAGAGATTTAGGCAAGGAACAGCTTGGATCTCAGATGCCACAACCTATTTTTTACAGGGAACACTAGAGAGAATTTGAGGAAAAGAGAAGAAAGAACCATCAGTCTGGGAATGTAACTTCAATTTGTGTGTGCTGATGAACCTTTCCTTGCATCCAGTAAGTATTACATATGCTTCACCTGCATATTTTGCCCTCTTTTAAATGATCTTTTATTTGTCTTCAACCTCTCATTTTACTGACAAAAGAGACAGCGAATTCTGGTTCGTTAATTCTGGAAGAAGTAATTCTAATTGCCCTCCCAAGCTGACCTCTAACTTTCCTCTCAGTGGTCCTGGAGGCAAGAAGGTGGCACAGCTGCTGGATTTAAACATGGCAATACTCTGAGAGGATGAGCAGGTGATGTGATTCCAAAAGATTTGATCACTTCTTTTCAGACTTAACTGCTGTGCTCTTACAATCATTTGAACTTCTACTTTAGAATGTGGAGAAGGAGCATTTAAGTTGCTTCTGGGTTTAAAATGAAACCCAAAGACTGGAGTTACTGGGATGACCCCACAGGTAGTCGAGGGTTGTAGGACCTTAGATGAAAGAAAGGTGGAACTAATTTCCAACCAGCTGTGATGTGCCTGACTCTGTGGTGATGGTGGTAATGTGAAAAAGATGATTTTTGTTCCAAGTCGCTGCCCTCAGAGACACATTGCAGGAGACTTACGTTGTCATTTAATTTCCCCTTCTCTTACGTTGTTGAATTAGAAGCATTTAAATAGCCACTGGTTTATCTTGTAAGTAAATACAAATATCAGACAATCTCTATTCCTGCGATATACCCTCTATCTCAGCATGTTGGCTGGGAAAGAGGATGAATGATTTGGGATGGTAGGGTGGAAATACCAACTTCTCCTTCCATGACCAAAATAAAATAATAAAAATAAAAGCAATTTTGCAATGCTATGCCATTTCTAATCAAAGTTAGCATGAGGTCAATGTAAAGTATATTTCTCCTTTTTATTTTTCTTACTCTTTATTAATCCATTGTCTACATATGTTTACAAAATTGCTGAAGCTCATTGTTTTCTTCTTTGTGACACTGAATTAGCATCTGAGAAATTAATTGCTTCACTGCTCTGCACTAGCGGTTCTATTGTCTAATATCAGCCCCTTTGTCCAGGATGGCTCTACTTACATCACCGAGCAGAGGACAGCATCTGTCAGCGCCCGCTGCCTGACAGCTCTTGTCTTCACTGATAGCAAGACAGAACTTTCAGAGTCTCTGTTAAATAGACTTACTCAATTTGTTTTTGCTCTTGCGTTACATAAATAAACCCTAAAGAAAAGATATGTGCTGAAAAGCATATCTGATAAGATTCTCAGCTATGTTGTTCCAAATGATTTACTTTAGGATCATGGGGTAGAGGACATATCCTGAGGTCCAGATACTGATGGCAGATGTGAGAAATAAAAAGGTTGCTTTAATGAATCAATCAAAAAGGCAGTGTCTCACTTTGAGCATCAAGGATCTGTTCTTGTGGGCCTGGATGGAAACTGGAAAACAAGGGCAGAAAGTAGAAGTTTAAGCCATGGGAACAAAAACTAAACATGGCTGAAATTTAGCTCAATGATTTAGGATAGAGTAACTCTCAAAGGCCTCCTTTTTTCTTCTTACTAAAAACCTTTCCTGAGGGGTAAAACAGGAGGAAAGACAAATGAAAACACAAGATTCTTTGGCAGGTAAGGCCACTTGGCTGATAAATAATCAAATTTTTACCAAGAGACAAATAATGACATCTGCTTGGTTTCTGTTTTCCCTGGAATTTAAAACATCACTTTAAAAAATCTAGAAGAGAAATCCAACATTCGGTGCTAAAAGTTTCAATAGTTACACCATCTACTATTGTTTTGTTACACTCAATTTATTTAGAAAGGATAAAAATTGAAGTTTCATTTGATGTTTTGAAAAAAGTTAAGTCTTTCACAAGTGACATTTGAACTCTGCTAGTGCATGAAATACACATCTGCCCCCCAGCTCCCTGGGTTTCACCTTATTTGTGAAGCAGCCTCACCTTTACAAGAACAGCTACGTCAAGGGTGGCTTACAAGGACCAGCTGTTTTACAGGCCACAGAGTGACTGGGGCAACAGCTGTGAACATTGTGGCAACATAAATAATATGTAAATATCTGCATGTGCTCCAACAAGATGGGACTGGAGAAACTTTTCATAAACAATGAAACTAATATGCTCTGTTGCCTGATGCAAAATAAGGAGTGTGTGATTGTTCTAATATGCTTCTTGGATTTTTTTTTCATGCCCTGAAATGTTTTTAATGTTTCTAAAATTGTCTCAGCTGAAAATTATCTTTAGCTCCAGAGGGTGGAAGAAAAAAAATATTCCCTCACATTTCCCCTCTTCTCTGTTTTTCTCTCCTTTCATTAGCAAAGCAGTGCACTCCTTACAGGCCTTAAGAAAGCCGAAGGGTGAACTGGGAAACAGTACGGTGAACAGGCAGTTCTGTCCCCTGTCCAGCTGATGCCACCTGTCCCAGGACCCTGCAAGGGGTATTCCTTGGGAGGGAAATTCCTCGTGAGTTAAGAAAGAAGCTCTATGTCTGAACTTAGATTTAGAAAAAAGTGATTTATATGCTCCCATTCTCATCAAGGACATTGGTTGAAGATTGAATTCATCTGTGCTTTGGAGAACAATAAGGATGTTTTATCTGCAGCAGGTTTTTCAAAGATTTATCAAAGAGAAATCTATTCAGACCTAATGGGATTGTTATGAAGACCGGTGAGATAGTATATTTTAACACTTTTAGATTTCTAAGAAAGAAGCATATTGGAGTGAGTGAAAATACTATTATTAAGTCATAGAATCCCATAAAGTTAAAATATCATTTCTCAAAAGCACTTCTTGCAAACTATGAAACTATAAGCAGAGCCATTTCTACACTATCTTTTCTTAAATCCGAGGAAAGTGCAGCCAACTAACTACTATTTAATAAAAGTAAAGATGCTCTTCCTTTTGCAGAAGACATTTTTCATCTACCAGGTGCTGAGAAAGAATATTAATATTGATTCTGACTCAGATATGAATCCTGACCTCAAAAATACTCAATGTGATTAGCTTGTATGTGCATTGGCCCCATGGATTATGAATTCTGACTTTTGTTTGATGATGACATTTTAATTCAAAGCAATTTGAGTTTTCTATAGTAATACTGAAGGCCTACATGTTTGCAAATGCTTTCAGTGCAGTCCAAAAAGAACAGGAAACTATTTTTTTTTGAATAGTCATTCTGCATGACACTATTCCATCTGCTCTTAGGGTATGTTTCCCCAAAATAAGTTTGGTAATATTAAAGTGGTGGAGATATGGTAACCAAATGTTTTGTCTTAGCTAATAATATAAATAAGATAGTGCATGTAGAAGGAACAGGTTCATAGATAACAATGTACAATTGTTCCCTTTCAAAAGGAAGGCTTCTGGTCCTACCAATGCTGGTTCCAGAACCTGCAGAAGCCAAGTAGAATCCAAATCAAGGAACTGTATATTTCTAAGTATCCTTTATAGATCTAGGGGATTTTAAAATGCAGTTCCTTTAAAGAAGTGATTCTCTGTGATTCCAAAACCACACTTTAGAACCACACACGTTTCCAGATTAGTACTGTCAGTGGTAGTTGACTCCTGGCCCAGAATTCTAATTCCAGATTCAGAAAGATGGTGAATATTTTTTTTAGTGTCTGGCACCTCCTTACATTTCTCTGTGACTATGTCCCTCATCTGCGCTGTCCATACAGTGTGTTGAAACATGGTGCAGACATTCAGATACAGACCCTACGGTTCCTTTTTGTTCACTCATTTTTTAGCCATAAGCCAGTTCTTTTCCCCTCAATGCCATTATTTTTCAGTTCCCTTTCTTTTCAACTTTCGGCATTTTTTTTCTCATTTCCTTTTTCAATCGCCTCGCTCCCGTTTCCCACATCTATTGATCACTGAGAAATGTAAATGAGCCCCATCACCGTGAAGCAGCTCATGGTTCTTTCACACATAGAGACATCCCGGGACATCATTAAGTTACTCAATTCCTACAGATGCTGTATTGACTAAAGAGTGGAAAAGCAGAGAGGATGTCCAATTAAAAATATACAAAAATGTGAGCATGAATCCTGTCACTTTTCACCCCATCAGATTTGATGAAAACAGAGACTATAATTTGAAATGTGGTTCTTAGAATTTTTTTGACAAGGTCTGCAGTGATTTTGTGCATGCGGTGTGCACGTGCACACACACACACCCATGCACATCCACCCTTGAAATGCTGCCCTAGTTATTGTAACACTATTAACTATAAGAAAGAGTAGGTGTTGCATGTGAATATATTTTCTGTGGTAATTGTAATTGTTTAAAATCAGGGTTGCTGAAATAAATCCACGTGTAGAGATGGACCAAATATTTATTTTCAAGAGGTGCTCTGGTTCTAAAGGAGACTGTCTGCCTCTCTCACTTCTTCCTTGGTGTAAAATTGTATGATTTTTAGAATTTACAGGGTTAATTATACTCTTCAAAGTGTCACCTTTTCTCTTTAGGGGCTCTGAGTGTTTGTGTATTATAATAAGCTTTTAACAGTAAACCTTCTTTCTCATACTTTTTTTTAAAGCATCATTGAATACACATTGTTTACACATGGGGACCCTAGTAGCTTTCTTTCCTGAATTCTCCAGGCAACCATGCCAGCTCATGTGACCCTACAAAGTACTCCTGATCACTTAGAACTGAGCAGTAATGAGACAGTTCTCATTACTCATGAGACTCCTAGCTGACAGCTAGGAATGCCCAGCTCTGGCAGAGGATAAGGTGGGGAGGTGGTCACTTTGTGACTGGATCCTTCTCATGTGCTGTGGAGGGTGTCCAGTTGCCCCACGTCCCCCTTTCAGTAATCACCCTCTGACCGTTCAGCAAACATTCATTGAACAACTGTCACAAGACAGGTCCATAAAAGATGGAGAATTCAGAAGCCGTTTGTGAGTAGCAGACTCAGTAAGCTCACAGCTAAGAGATGTGATGGGTACAAGTATTTTGGATACAATAAAAGGCCTGGGGTATCTATTGAGGTGATCAGGACACAAGACAGTGTTGAGCTTCTCTGAGTGGATCAACGTTTAGCCTTAGAAGCCTCAGGAGTATTTTCCGTGGCAGAGTGGCTTGACATCAGCACAGCGTGGTCTGCAGTAGGCTGGCCAGATGGATTTCTTTCCCAGGTAGTAGTGTCTGTCCGATGTCGCCCTGCCTTTTACTTTAATCAAGTGGTGGCACAAAATTAAAATTAGGCTCTTGATGTCGTGAAATCATTCAACTGATGTGGAAGGAACCTTAAAGATATTTTAGTCCAGTTAGAATTTTATTAGGAAATATTGTATTAAGTTTAACATTGTATAAAAATTCTTAAACAGAAAACAATAACAAACTCAATAGGAAAGTGATATTTTCCAGTAGTTGAATAAATAAATGCTGCTCTATGGACCATTTTATGGGAGAAAATTATAGGAGAGAGACTTTTAAATAGATTTGTTTGATAGGTAAAACAGGTACAACCCATAAAAAAGAGAAAACTCATTAAGTAAGGAAATTCAAGAAATAAATATCTTTATATCCTTCCCTGAAGGAATATGGAGAGACCCTATGGAAGGCTAAAATAGAAAGCACAGTAAAATTAACTAGAATGGCTAGAGGAAGAGAAAATATAGAAAATTAGGTGCCTTAATAACAATAGTAACTTTTAAAGTTATCCTCCATATGTACCAGTTTTCAATTTGTTTTGTCAAATTTTCTCGTGCTTATTGTTATAAGGCTGTTGTGGATAATCTTCACATTTCTTATTTAGGAGGCAGCTGTCACATGGGACTGAAGCCCTTTTTCTCAGTCATTGAATCATAACAATCACTTGGCTTTAGCACAGAGTTGTAATAGGTAGTTCCTGTGAAAATCCATGATGAGATAGATAGATCCGAAAGGATTAGATTTGCAGTATGAAAAAGCATGGTTTTATAAACATAATGAGCTCAACACATTCAGCCCTTTAGTAAGGGTCCCTGGCACTACTTTTAAAGCATATCCAGGGTCTGACAATGTCCAGTCGCCATAACTTGTGTTACTGCAATCTCTACTAAACTGGTCTTTCTGCCTCCATGGATACACCTCTAAAGTCCATTCTCCCCTCACAGACAAAGTAGCCTTCAAGATGTAAGTCCAAGTGTAGCATGTGACCTCCCAGATCACACAGGAGGAAGTTCTCGGGGTGACTTAGTCCCTTGTCCTGTCTCTGGACTCCTCCCTTCCTATGCTACCCACCTTTCGGCTGTCTTCCTGCTGTACAAACTCCTTCCTCAAGACCTTTGAAACATGTTGCTTCCTTGACCTGCAGAATGTCTCTATCACCAGATATTCGCTTGTATGCTTCTCTACCTCCTTTGTGACTTTACTAAAATGTTAGCAACTGGCTGTTCCTGTAGTATAACACTTTTATTTAATATTTTCATATTTTTTATTAAATTGCAGTGACAGCCAATATTGAAAATCTAACTCTATCTTGTCATAACCAATTTAATTGAGATTTTAAAATGATGAAAAGAGTAAAAGTATTATGAATAACCTTAAGAACCCACTGTATGTTCTAATCCATTTGTGGATAAATTCCTGAGTTCCTGCATATAGAATCTATAAATAAGGGAAATTCAGGATGTAGTCATACAGATAGACACAAAAATGTTTTTAAAAAACTATTAAATCATGTCATAAATTAGTCATATTCATGTAATTTTCAAACAAATATGAGCCATTATTTTAAAAACATAATTACTTATGATTTGAAATCAGTACAAAATGATTGTGCACATAGAAATTTTAATGAACAAGTTTTTATCTTTGCATACACTTATTAATGAATATGTCAAATTTCCTAAGGCTTTAAGCTCATAGAAAAGAGATTTAAAAACAAAGCTGTACAATTCAATATAGCCACAAATGAGAAGTGTAGACAATTCACCTGTAAATCAAATCAGTTTTTTCTTAAAGGTTTTCATGATGAGTTTTTGGGTAGTTTTTTTAAAATGTATAATTCCCTTAATTTTAGGGTGGATGGTAGTATGTTATGTAAAACATGTAGTTGTCATTAACATTCCCAAATACTCATGTGCAGTTAATGACTTCTTTTCCTTCACAGTTCAACTTTTTATATTAAAGATGTTCTTCCTTTAGATATTATAAGTAACACAAAAAGAATGTTCAACAAATATAATCAACAGCTCTCTCTAAAAATGGCTCTCCTAACATGGATGCATAGCCGTCTTATAATAAGCTGCCATCAATAGAGGATCTTCAGAATTACATTGTTTACTATATATTACTGAGTATTCCTCAGGTTTCATTTTAACATATCTGTGTTCAGCGTAAGGAGGTAAAAAAGGCTCTTTATGTGAATCCACAAGTAATCCAAAATCCTTTACGATTCTCCTAAATTCAAACCTTTTGGTGATTTTCTCTGATCTGAAGGAGGTATTCATATCACATGATATGCAATGCATTTATATTTCTAGTCATATTTCTTGACACTTTCAGTAGTTATAGTAAATGTTTCTTTTGTTTATTCCAGAAAAAAAGAACATTTCATACTTGAACCATTTTTTTTAACTTTTGAATTTTAATGTTCACACTTCTTGCACTTACTGTTTTATTGTTTTAATGCACATTTGTTCTAAATAGCCTATTAAAATTGAATAGGTCAAATTTCTCAAGCATACTCTTTTCACAGGTATTTTCTCTGCATTTTCAGCATTTTTGCATTCATGGGTGCAAACAATATTTGAATTTATTTTATTACAGAATTCAACTCAATTTAACTTTTTGGTAAGGATGGGTAAACCCAGCCATCTTTTTTCATTTGTCAGATAACTTGCACTATTTTTCAGACTTTTCATTCACCATAATCCCATTTACTATTTTTTTGAACTAGTTCTTGATAAAATCCACATGGAATAAGTTTTTTTCTTTATTCATTATTAATGAAAAATGGGAGAATTTTCTTCATTATAGTGATCTGTGAAATTTGGGGTAAAATTATAAATGAATCAGTGAAATAATGTGTAAATATTCATAAAAGGTGTAAAAATGTTACCTATAGGTGTGAAACCTATAGTGAAATGTATTTTGAAGTAAGGGATTTTTTATTGGTACCAAAAAATCTAAAACAAAACAAAAGCAAAAGCAGAAATTAACAAAAAAGAGAGCGCATACAACATTGAATTTATATTCAAACATGTAACTCCTTTATTCTGGTTTCAGGCATTAGTATGCCCCAGAACACTGAGGTCAACAAGTGCAGAACTCAAGTGGACAAGCCAAAAGTGTTTGTATCCTTGATACTCCTTTGTAAAATTAGTTGCAAATACTCAGGACTGAAAACATTTATGGTAATTCTAGAAATGTTTGGATTGTTTCCAAAGTATTTGTTGGGCAAATGACTAGATACATTAGACTTCAAAGGATAATATCCAAAATAAACAAACAGCATAATTTAATGAGAATTTAATAAATGAGAATGTAAATACCCTAATATGAGATCAACTGTTTTTTCACTGGCATCTGTGGATATCTCTCCACAACTAAACATGCTGTGAACACCAAGTTGTGAAAATATGATCACATCATCCAATGAGCTGTGGATAATTCAGAAGGAACACCGACAGCGTTGGAACTTTGTATGTATTGTGTTGTGGATGAGCGTGGTTGTCAGTTGGTAAATGAGTGCTTTCAACACTGACTCACTCTATCAAGAAAATTACTTGAAAACTTGTTTCTGACTAAATAAAAATAAGTAATTGTTACCATGGTACAATGATGGAAAACACTGACATTGTTTAAGAGAGAGGAAATTGATTCCTGGTTCAATGAAGTGTCAACAAATTTTCAAAACCATGTTTTGACCACATAGCATCTCTAACCATTGGTCATAAGAGAACCAGGACATGGCAGATTCTCAAGTAAGTTTAAGAAACTCTGCTTTGTGATAGGAATTATTTTGTCAGTGAAGGAATAAAAAAGGGTGTTTGTAATATAAATATCTGTGACATTTATGAAAATGCTTATGTCACAAACAGGCAGACAGAGTCTCCATTGTAAAGTTCGTGCATCTGAAATTTATCACATTCAACAGAAAGTCTCTGCAAGTGTACTTTTCAAATAAATGCCCTGAAATACCCATCTTCTTATTCTTCAGTGATGTGTATAAACTCCAGTAAAAACTGTTTACCAGTTTAATACTTTTTTTATGATATGATAGCATAACTACCTGCAACTTTGATTTATAAAAAGGAAAGCTCAAGTTCTCAACTCCTGGAATGAGGTTTTTTTTTTTCCACAAGCAAAAGTGTTTAAAGTGAAAGTGAAATATGTATTAATATGATATGAAATTTAACTTGAAATACTAATAGGAATAAAAGCTTCTCATTTTCTTATTTCCTTAAATCACATGGAACTTTTGTGCAGAAGAATATAGTCATTCTTCCTGACCCACACGGTGTCCCCCCCTTTTATTTTTTGCTTTGTCTATATACTGAACTGGTATTTATAGTTATCCTTCTGGTCTTGCTAGTGACGTTCAAAGGCTAATGATACCCAGAGTGACAATGAATGCTCCATGATGTCCAAATGACAAATATCTTAATTTTCTTGTTTATAGGTACAGCAACTTTTTGAATTAGAAAGTTGTCCCCACATGGGGACTTGAAAAACAGATGATTCTTAGTTATTTGTCCAAAGTCAGTGACAGCTGCAGATCTCAAATTTTAATTCCTAAATGTCTTGGTTTCAGTGATATGTGAAAACAAAACAAGAAAAAAATAAATCCTTATTTTGACCATCTGTCTTTTACCTTTGGTAAAATGGGATCTCCCCAGATACTGTGAATCCATGACAATGTTGAAGCAGGAACTTTTCTGTCATGTTTCAAATGATGACAGAAGCATGTTCTAAGATCAAGAAGGGATATGGGAAGAGTAGATGAAGAGCCACTCTCATTTCTGGACACATTCTTTATACTTTGCAGGCTCTACAAGGGCATATGTAGGCATTCAGTACTCATTCTTCATTCATTAAACAAAATTGGTCACACGACATATACAGGTTCCATGCTTCTATCACATCGAGAGGGTAATTGTGAAATTAATCTTTATTTTACCCCAATTTAAAGCATATCAGCTGGTACTACAGTTCAAGCCTTCATTTTCAAACATCACCACTAATATTCAAGTAGCTAAGATTCCAAGTTTAAAAAAAATTTGACATACACATAAGCTCCTTTCAATTATTAAATCAAGTGTCCTTTGCCATTTTAATGGGATATATTATATAAATCCACAAAACTTGTGGAATTATAGAAGAAAAATAATATAACATTCCTGTAATCTCTCTGATGTAGGGATTTATATTTTCAAGGGTACCATTTCGTATTATATAAGTCAATTATAATTTGCAAATTTCTTAGTCATGTTGTTATATAATAGCTAAGGTGCTTGTAGTGCTTTTTACCAGACACTGT
Organism: Manis pentadactyla; assembly: GCF_030020395.1. NCBI lineage: Eukaryota > Metazoa > Chordata > Mammalia > Pholidota > Manidae > Manis > Manis pentadactyla. The sequence continues at coordinate 11,301,337 of NC_080034.1, forward strand.
GCTTACATTTTCCGTGGTTTAACTTATATAATGTTTTTAAAACCTTATATGATAGCCAAATCATTATTGCATATTTCAGGTGAAGAAAGTGAGATGACAAGTTAAATAACCTGTCAAGGTTACACAGTTTATAAAGTCAGGAATTAAGTTCAGGTCAGGTTCACCCAAATTTCAAGTTCTTATTCATTGTGCCCCTACAATGCACCTCAAATTATGTAAGTACTTAATTTTTATGCTTGTGGAGGATTCTTTTGGAGTGAAAAGTCAAGATGACTTTCTTCTCACGTTGTGTAATTAAACTTTGAATTATTCATTTAGGGGCAAGAATATTATGGAGACAAAACACTGATTAATTATTTGTTCAATACATATGCACCTCTGCTTGCTTACATGGTATATGTTCTTTAAGGATGGCAATGTGCCTGGCTGAAAAGAATCCATTTCCCAGTCTTCCTTATGGTTATCTATGGTTAAATGAAACAATTCTACATCATGAGATGTAAACACAGGGAGTTGGATGGGATTCTGAAGTGGTTTTTTGAAGGGGAGTGTTTTTTTTTACAGAAATCTTTTAAAACATTTACTCCTTCATCCAGTGTGAAACAAAGATGTGATATCCAGATATTTGGTAGCCTTTTTGAGATGATGAGAATGAGGATCAGACCACAAACATGGCAGAGCTGACTGTCTACTTTTGGGTTTCTTTGTTTATAAGAAATAACCCCTTTTTTAACACAATTGAAACCAATGTTTCTGGAGGTCTCGTAACAGTAAGTGAATGATATTCCTACCTGATGTATACAAAATTAACCCCATAGAAAAATTGTGTTGTCTTAAGTAAATTTGATGCATCTCATATATTTTAATTCTTATGCCCTTACAGGGAAATAGAGTGTGTGGCAACATATAGTATTTATATTGTTAAAGAAAAACATCATTTGCTATGACTAAAGACTTATTTGACTTCAAAATTAAAATAATGAAAAAATTGGCTTTAAAAAGAGTATGTTGAAAACCAAACTGTCTCAATCTTATCAATATTTCAATTAGACAGTTATTTAAACTCACTATAATATAATTTTTAAAAATTTTGCATTTTATGGCTCTAAGATAAAGGTTTTTAGATAAAACTTAAGCAAGCCCAAAATCATATCCAAAGTGATCAAACAAAAACTTGGTACAAATTGATATTATATTTGAAAATGTTGAAGAAAGAAAAGAGGAAAAGAGGACCCCAAAAAAGGAAGAATATACCAGTTCACTGTACAAAAGATAAAATTTCTTTCTTTCAACAGTAAAGATAAACCGAGCACCATGAAAAATTCAATTTTAGTTCTATTAGTGTATTTCTAAAATTTACAGAAATGAGACTGACCTGCTTTAATTCTTACTATTTTTCTAAAAATACCATATTCCTTATATAAAATAGAGGCAAGGTGAGTTTTTGTACATTGAAATTAGCTCTGAAAAGGAGATACGCAGTTTTTCATTTGTTGTTTTTGTATAATTTTCACACTAATTGTAAAAAAAATCAAAGCTTTACAAATAGTAGGAAATTACTTTCACAAATAGAAAAAACAGCCAATTGAAATATAGACTTTAGGAAGCAAACACTGTAAATTAATTTTCTTGTGAAAGAAAACACAAATGCAGTGATGATTCTGTAAGTTCTATGTGGTAAGGCTAAGAGAATGTGGGGAGGGAGAAGAATATTTTAAAAACCCTGAAATCAGGGAAATAGCAACTGTTCTCATCCAATACACGTATGGACAGCAGAGTTTATCATACTACTCATGGACTCTCAGTTGTGGTTTTCCCTGTGGTCTGATTGTCTTTTCTCCTTATTACTGTCAAAGAAATAGATGCTCCTCAACGATGAAGTTTTGGAAGGTGGCCCCCTATGGGCATCCAATTACTCTCTTCCTTGGCAGTGAGCCCCTGGGAGATGGGAACTGATTGACAGATGACTCCAGGGTGCAATCCGCCGGGCCCAGCGGGGCGCCGCCAGATTGAATCTTACTGTTGAAACTTTTCCAAGATGCTTCCAAGGACACCCTGGGGGACCCTAATTGAACTCCAGGGGACTGAGCTTAATTCATTTTCAACCCTCCATAGCTCCCAGCCTAGAGAAACCTCCTTAGTCCCAGAAACAGCGTGACGTTGTAGAAAGATTGAACAGGAGCCACGCCAGGAGATTGAGGCTCCTACTACATTGACGTGCCTGTCCTTCTAGGTACATAAGACGAGCTTCATGCTTTTGATAGTGGATACCTCTACCCTGTCTGCCTCGAGAGTCTTCTTGTTCCTCATTTTCTGTTTCTCTGTAAAATCCTACATTCTCCTGAAGTCTAACTCTGAAGTCTTCTTCCCTAAGAAGCCCTCCCAGCCTCCCATTTCATCCTCTGAGGCCCACACCATTCGTTGGGCTCTCCTATTGACATTTATATTAGTTTTTTATAGCAGGTGCTTGCATACTTACTGTGTATAACAAAAAGGTCTATTTTTTTGCTCTTACATCTCCTCTCTTTTGTATTTAAGGATTGCACAGTAAATGGATGTTGTATGAATGAAAGTATCTTGGCCCAAGTCACAACACCCCTCCATGTCTACTTCCTTCTAGGCAAAATGTGAGTAATAAATTATGCCCTAGGAAAATTGTTATTAGGATAATCAAACACAAATGTGTTTGGGAAACCATATAGTTTGAGGTCCTATACAACTATCAATTGTTAATAAAAAATAATGCATTTGGGGAACACACGAAGTATGCCCTATAACACTTCTATAGGCTTTTGGAAAATGAACTTCATGAAGTCAGAAGAAAGGGCCCTAGAGATTTGCTACCTACTTGGTAATCTGTAATTTATAAAATGGGACTTGCTGTTTCCTGAGAGTTGTAGGGATTCCTCTGCATCTGATTCACTCTGTCTCCAGATGTTTAGAAAACATGGATAGGCCAGGCTTGTGGGAACACAGCACAAGTATTTCCCAGTCCAGCCACATTTTAGCTTCTGGAAATGGCTGTGAGCGTGAAATTAGCATATGGCCAATTTGCCGGATGCCCAGAGGTTCTGGGATCGTGCTGATACATCTTTATCTCCTCATTAGGATTATGGCCTGAAATTTGGTTTTCTGGAGTTTATGCCTATTACTCTTGAAGTATTATAGATAAACAGTGCATTCACATTATGCTGCACTCTCTCCCTCTATGAAATGGATTAATTAATACTAAACTGAAAAAATGTGCTTGGTAAATATGTCAACTTACATCCAATTATATGTAATGTGTTCTGAATGGGCAGCAAGCAGGAAATGATCTTCTAATTACATATACCTATAATGCTTTCTAAAGATTTTTGCTATTACTGGGGCAAAATTTAAAACCAGTATATAGATGATTGATACACAGTGTGTTTACTTTTATTGTGTTTATATATTAATAAAGTACTTTTGGGAAGATTTAATGTATAGTGTTCGTACCCTTAGTGTTGAAACCAGCTTGTCTTGCAAGTTCCTCTTGATGTGATCTGAATGAAATTATATTCTGTCTTTCATTTCTCACTTAAAAATCTGTTTAATGGGGGAACATCTTCCCTCGCTTCCGGTAACACTGGGTCAGGTCTCCGAGATTTCCTACTTACGTGCTTACTCTTAAGAAATTGCGAAGGTACAAAAACAGGCTCCATTCAAAGACTGACATGTACAGTCCTGTATAATAATCAGAACTCTGAACCTGATTTGCCGTATTTATCCTTCACCTCCAAGTTCTGTATGATACTTAATGGAGCATCTAGGATTGGAGCCCTTTGGTGAGGTAGATGAACCACTGTTTTCTCTTTCACTGTCACGGCACCTTCTTAGAGGCATCAGGGTCTTCCCTGGGGGGTACCACATGGATGAGACCTCTTACACCACTTGCCACTCCTTGCTGAGCACCAGGTCTTCTCTACCTGCCTCCACACTATCCTGGACCCCTCATCTCCTTGAGTTTGTCCTTTGGATCTTTGGAATCATAACAGTGCTTTACATAATTTAAAAAATTATGGGAGAAAAGGGAAATGTTTATAACTATGGAGAGGGGAAAGAGAGAGGGAGATGGAATCTGCTAGCAGCATTGTGAAGGCTGCTAAATGAGGACATAGGGCAGAAACTCTCTGGGGTCATTGGAATTGCCACTCGGGCAGGGGAGACATAATTTTGGGGAGTATCCCTTGAATGGGGATGTATTGGGTACTTGAGAGCTCAGGCTTAGAAACAACAGCAAGACAACAACCTACTTTCAAATGTTTTAAAGCAGATGACAAGGCTTAGTCAGCTGTGGGCACCCAGGACAAGTCTCCATTGAGGAGTGTTTAAAGGCCCAAGGAATGCCAGGTCCTGGAAAATAAATTCCAGAGCAGGAATGAAAAAGGCAGTTTGGGACCCTGCTGGAGACAGAGTGATCCTGAGAAATAGCAAGCAATTGAGTGGGGGATATGCAGAGAGATGAAGTTTGTATGGACAGTTTACTGATATAAATGTGAGCAGTTTGCAAAATTGGAGATAGTCACAAGATAAAACATGTTGAGTGTACTCTGGAATTGCAAACTGAAGGGCAGAAGTGGAGAATAAAAAAAGGAAATTAAGCAATAATAAGTACATATGTATATACATACATATATGCATCTTAATATTCCTACCATATATATAGTTTACATATATGCATATATATATGTGTGTGTGTGTGTGTGTGTGTGTGTGTGTGTGCATGGAAACTCGGAAAGAGGAAAATAATGCAACTAGACTTAGAAAATACATTCGTGATTCTCCAACTATGCAACTGTGTTTCAGATTGCAATCTCTTAGAAGGGTGGTTTTGTTCAATACATGGTAGAATTCTTTACCCTTGGATTTTGAGGGCCTATTAGTACCCTAACATAAACTACCTCTTAGATAAGTGTCAGTCCAGGTAGGCTGGACTATGGGCACCAATGACTGGAAGACCTTAAACAAGTAACCTTTCCCTTTCTCCTTTTATAATTTAGTTTTTATTAATTATTTAGAGCTAATTACAGTGGAGAGGAAAGTGTTAAAGAAGCTGGCCTGTGATTCTTTTTCCCCTGGTTGCCAGAGAACTTCTCCTCAGGTAAAGAATAGAAGGTGGTGATTGGAGGCCGTCGAGAGGACATGACCACCAGGGACCTGGCCCTGGGTGATCGGGGCTCCACACCCCCTCCCACACAATCAACATACACATCTTTAATAAGCTCTTTTATATTAATTTTTTGTACTAACACTTAGCAATCAGAGTGTGTTTTACACTTACAGTATATCTCTATTTGAAGTATTTCCATTTCCACTCATTAGCCAGATGTGGCTAGTGGTAAGTGTACTGAATAAAACAGGACTAAGTTTTGTGAGAAAAAAAAAAAGAGATGAAAATCAAAGAAAATGAATAAAATGTTTTTCTCTATCACTGCAAAGTCTTCTTATGCTTTTGCTACCTAGGAGACTTATATTCACCCACAAATGAAAGCAAATAAGGTGTTGATTACCCAAAAGACTGTACAAGTGATGGGCAAATTCAGGTGACTCCTGAGTACTGAATGCCTTCCGTTAAATGATTCAGACACTTGTGATAAATACCAGCTGATGCCTGTTGAATCATCATTGTCATTGATTATTAGGTTTAATGATTAAGGGGGCATTAGTTAATTTTTGACTTAAAGGGGTTACTCAGGTTGAGGACAGATTGACAAATAGCTGCAAACTTCATGCAGTTGCTTCTGGATGGTCAGCCAGCTGATGACTGCAGTGGGTTAAGGGGACAGACCTACCATAGTTGAGTAATAGTGCTACCCACGTCCCTTGCCTTGATTGAATATTCCTTCTGAAGGTGCTGGAATGCCATTTGTATAGATAACTATCTTTTGATGACTAGAGAGACACAGTCATTTAATGCCACTATTAATTTTATACATTGACATATACATAAAACTCTATAACGTAAGGTTGGAGCTTCCTACTCTTATGTACTGTATCTAATTTTGGAAAGCCAGTGACTATAAAAATTTGTACTGTGATATGTGCTACATAGTTGTCCACAAATCAGTTAAATCCAAAATTTACTGAAGAATGATTTCTATTCACATTTCACATTTCTGGACACTGGGAATGCGCAGTGCTTGGGAAAATGTCATGGCTACTGAGCAGGAATAACATTGCAATTTTAACCGAAGCATGGTATGTCCAACATTACTTTAATCTCTGCCTCAGTTACATGATGCATCGAAGGATGTGTAAGTACATCAACAGAATTAAAGAAAATGCTGATGATATCTATGATGATTTACAGGGTAAGAAAATATTTTTGGAAATTTAGTAGCAGCTTATTTGATGCTGCCATTATATGGAAATGAATCAACTGGGGAATGTGAACTTAGCCATAGAAAATTATCGATGAAAATAAGTGTCTCCTTCAACACCTATAAGTATGTTCAAATAACTGTGAACAGTGGAGGAAAAAATCAATTAACTCTCAAAGGATATCCAAATATCAGTGAAGGATGGTCATATATGTCATGCTTAATAAAGAAAATTCCTGTTCCCATTAGATGCCTCAAATCTTGATGGTAATGTGCAAGTGAGTAGATATATTCTTTAAGATGAAGTATTGCCTAAAATATTGCAGCATATCCTTTAAAAATATGATAAGGAGATACTGACCAATGTCAGAGGGTAGACTAGGCATGAAAACATTCTAACAGCTGGCTTGTGATCCATTTCTTCTATGATTTGTGTTTAAGGCGACACTTTGGAGGTGACTTGGTGTAATTTCTTTGTAAACATGATAGTTGAGTGTCTGGGTAAATAGATTAATGATATTAGTCATTATCTATGAAATGCTCTTATTGTCTCTGGAATAGGATTGCTTAGGTAAACAAACATAATGTTTGGGAAATGTCACTTAAGCTATACAATTCTCTGGGATATATAGGACACAGATGTGTCATAACTTAACCTCTCTTTCTTTATGTAACCTGTGAACCTTTCATAGAAACCTTTTCAATTTTTCTAGAGAAGAAAGCACATGTCTGATGTGGAAATCTAGGGCCCAGGGAGGCAGATGGGGTGACCCAAATCTCTCCCCGCGTTGTATGGCCTGCTCATCGCTGGTTCCTTAAAATTACTAGTGAAGCTTGGTACTGAGTTAAGTTCTGTATGATGATAGATTGGATTGGTTTTGGTTCTAGAATTCTTAATTTACTGAAAATTCTATTTTAAGCAAAAATTGGTGTTTGTATCATAAGCAACTGTTACTGCATATGAGTTTGTTTCATTTAGAAATTTTTTTTTTTCATGGAGGGCTCAGTTGTTATATTCTCATGTCTCCTCTTGCCCCTGAGAGGATCACGTGCGAAAGCTGGATTTGGGGTGACTCAGGGGTGTTAATAGTGAGAAGGGTGAGCTGTAGGGGAGACGGTGGAAGCCGCTAACTGGGGGGAGCAGACCCCAAGTAGGCACCTGAGTGAAGCCTCTGAGGCCTCAGAGTAAGACAGCTGAATGGGGGGGATGTTTTCCCAATACATTCCGGAACACCGACTTCACTGTGAAATCAGTAAGTCCACCTGAAAAAGGTGAGAGGTCCCCTCATTCACAGTTCATAAGACGGGGACCTATTTGAAGCACTCTGTAACACCGGCGTCGTACGGTTACCTGGTACCCACTGCGTAATCCTCCTGTAGGATCTCAGACAGACCGTTGGGTTGGCAAAAATCAAGAGGGAAACTAGAGGATTCAAATTTCATTCTATAACAGGCATGTTCCTGAAGCAAACTTGATTGCCCTTTCCTGTAGGTTTGCGTAAGATCTTTCTCATACTCGACTCTTCCTTTCTTTCTGGTACTTTCTTCTTTCTGATACTGAGCTTTAAGATATAACTATATTGTTGGCTGGAAACAGTCTGACTTTTAAGTCCAGTGGGTTAAAAATAAAGAACAAAAAGTGGGGAAAATTTGGCTTCTAGGGCGAATGTAAGTTTTCTTCTCCTTTCTATCTTTTGTTGGAAATACAAGTGAGCTCATGAATTGTAAATACTGGGCCACCGATTCTGTGGAAATCTATCATTCTCTGTTCTCCCTTTGTACTGTCTCTGGATGACCCACTTTGAGTGTATGATAAGAAAATCCCAGTTGCCCTCTGCTGTTTGGGAAGAAACCTCATCCTGGGGAAGGTCTGAGGTATGTCTGACTGGTTCCACTGGGTGTCTCATCGCCTTCCTTTTCTCCTAGGTGTCTTTTATATTGGGAGTGCTTTTCTTACCTTACATGTGCAGTCTTGAGAACCCAAATTGCACCCGGAGACCACTCAGCTTGTTTCTGCCAACTGTACTCAGTGGCTGCTCAGAATTTGCAGACAAGATGAAGGTATCGTGTCTTGTTTTTAAAAATAGGGAGATTTTTGTCTTGGAGACCTTTTCTGCATATATTTTTCCCAAGTCTGTGGCAGGAGTCAGCAAAGGTCATAGATTTTGGTTTTCAGGATTGTGGTTTCCAGCCAAGTATTATTTCATGCAGACTAACGTCCACATTGTGTTTTATTGCCACCTATGACTCCATTCATTTGGGTTGGCTGGGCAGCTCAGGGTGAATAAGTGAAGCACAACCTCTATTTTTGCAAACATGACATCATTTCATGAATATTTGGAGGAGTCAGGGTGAGTGCTCCTGGTGTAATATTTCCTTTTCCTGGTGGCAAAAAGGATGAATCAATGTAGATACACCTGTTAGTTGGGAAGGAAGCCAGAATCGTTGATTTAAGAGTTCAGCATGTGCAGACGCTGCTAGGGGTCTCTCTTGCATCAATTATTATGGAAATCATGCCTTAAAATAAAAAAAAAAAAAAAGCATCTTGTCTCTTAAATCAACTTCACTTGGTGGTGGTAACACAGTTGTAAAACTTATCGTTTGAGTAAATAGAGGGGAAGAGACTGTGAAGTCTGGTTTTCATAGGAACATGTCAGTTTGCTATAAGAACTGTGTAAGTTCCTAGGTTCATCAGATGTGTATAGAGTTAGCATTTGAAACTTACATTTAACAGCAGTCACTTCAACTGTAGTGTAGTAGTAGGTGGTCAGAGAAAAAAATAACAGTTATCTGATTGATTTTGTTTAGAGTTTAGAGTATGTGATGTTTTGTAACGCTGCTTTTCTTAAATACCTCTGAGTTATCTGGGAAGGAAATTACAGGAACTTAAAGGTAGGAAACTGTACAAGTTACTAAAATGATTACTGTCAGTAAGAGAAGAGATAAAAATACAAATAACTCAGAATTAATTTCCACCAATTAATATAAAAAAAAACTCTTTGAACTCTTTAAATGCAATGCATTGGCAATATATAGTGTTTCTAGTACTCTTTACAAAATTTTTTTAGATCCCATTATTATTTTAGGAATAAGTCAAAACCTGATTTCCCTCCCTTTACTCCATTTCCTCTCTTTAATTGGATGAGTTATAAAAAGATAGATTTTTACTACTACCTAAAATTCAGTATTATAAATACTAACTGATCTTTATCTTACCTAATTCATAGAGCAGTTAAAATTCAGATAACTCAAATTTATTTTACTTAAATCCCTTTTAACCATGTGTTTGTTTGAGGTGTAACTTTTCTTTAAATTGTGAATCGTGTTGAGCTGAGTGCTAAGTGGTTCATAGATGTTTGAGTTCTACCACATGTTCGTCACAGTTTAGGTACTGATGGATATACAGCAACGAACAAGGGGCCGTAACTGAGTCTTCTCTTGGAGCTTATGTTTTTGATTTTGGTTGGAGGCAGAAGATAATGATGTAAATATATTTTCAGTTAATATGGGATTAATATTATGAAGAACAAGAAAAGGAGGTAGGAGACAAAGGCATTTCATGAGAGTACCATCATAAATAAGATAGGAAAGTGAATTTTGAGGATAGGTCTGAATAAAACTGCAATCATCTGAGGGAAATGCACTTCAGGTATTGATAGGAACAACAGAAAAGATTTGAGGCAGAAACACTCTTATGTGGTTGAAGTGGAAGGAACCTGAGGAAAATCAGGAGAAGGTGAAGGAAGAGAGAAGCCCAGGAACTTGACTGTGTGTTCTTTGTAAACCATGGGGACACATGGTGACTTTTATTCTGGTGTCATGAGAAGACATTGTAGGTTTGAATAGGGGAGAAAACTAGTTAGGTGTGGTTTTAGCCCCTCCATACATAATATGAAAACAGCTATAAACATTATAACACACACACACACATGTAAACTAGGGAGGAAGTTTGTTGGACAAATAACTTTGAGAAATTTTGGTTTAAGAAAGGTTTCTTTATACCAATAATTTTGAGATCATTTAAAATACTAATATCTTGGGCAGAAAGTTTTCATATATAGTTTATTAAAATTGCTGACTATACCTTGTTTTTTCTCACACACTAGTCTGTGATTTTGGGGATGAATCATCATCTATATTTACTATCTATTCTCTAAAAGTTATTCAAAAAAATATATGTAATCAGCCTATCTCTGGGGTATCTATGGAGAATATAGCGCTATCCAAAGTCCTAAAAGACTTCAATAAAAATTACATTTTACAGATGGTTCTTATCAAATACATTTTGAAAAATGGAAATCTTTGGGAATCTTTAAGGAGATTATAGCATATTTTAGACACTGTAGTGTTTTAATAGCTATGTTTTAGTAAAATCTTATGTGTCATAAACTTTAAGTCTTGTACATATATTACTTAGTAAGTAATACTCTGTGTAGTCATTGTTATCTGAACATACAGAAAGGGAACATGGGACTGAAATATGGTAAAATAACTGACCCCAACTCACAGAGATAACAAAACATGGCCAGATGTCAATTCCAGTTGTACTTGATTGAAACATAATCTTAAGCACCACACAGGTTAGTCCTGGCATATTGATAAATACATACCAAAGCAACATTTTAAAATCATAACGTTATGTAGACTAATTTGAAAGTATTTCTGTTTAGTATTAGTAGTTTTATATGGCAAGAACATCTGTTCCACAGGGAACAAGATGATATCAATAGGCAGTATTCTTGAAAATTTAACCTAATCTACATAATTGAGGACCATAAAAATGATTGGATCCTAACATCAATTAGATTAACTCTCTACACGCTGAATTTCATTTGAAAAGATTTTATGATATGAATAAGAATCCCATGACACACGGTCTTAAATGTTTTACCCCAAAACACTGACACACAATAAATTAGATATGGAATGATCATAAATGTTGACTAACAAATTAAACTTTGACATAGTACACTAATGGGGAAAACATACTTGTCTTTTCTTCTAATCATGCAAATACCTAATTCTCTATAGCAAAAATGATGAAGAAGAATCTGGAAACAGCAAAGATGGGACAGCATGGTCTTATAATAATCAATATAAAACATTTATTAAATAATAATAGAATAGCTCAATAAATCTCTTATGCTATGCCCCTACACCATCTTCACCCCTCTGTTGTATGTTTAAATGTCCAGCCATTTTATTCTCCAGTATTCAGATGACCACTTAAGTCCTTATATTTAAATAGAATTTCTTAAATGTATTAAATCAATTCCCAGTTTATACCTGTTTAAATAACACAAGTAGAGCCATTTAAAAAATAGAGCCAGAAGAGCCATTTCTGAGCAATTGCCTTGCTTGTCCTGTTTTCTAAATCTTTGAACTGGGCCAAAATGCCAACATTCCAAGAAATTAACAAGAATGAGAAAATCCTGTTTGAAAAAACTGATTAAAAATCTATTTTTGCCTAGTGTCCACTTCCCCTGATCCATCAATGAAATACAAATCTAGCCCTGCTTGTCAGCACCAAGGAACTCATCTTACAGATAACTAACCTAATCTTTTTTTCCATAAAAACTTGAGTCCACCTCCTGTAGTCGGGACACTATTTGGGGTTCTACCTAAATCTGCACAATTCCAATTCTTTGATCCTAAATAAGTGCTTTGCCCCTTGAATTGTTCTCAGGATGACACTCCTGGCCTCAGAAGCTGGACCTGAAACCATCTCACCTTCGTGGACCGGCGTCCTCCGGAACCCGGGGCGGTACTCACGGGGGCCCTGTGTGCCATCATCCCCTCGGACCGTAAGTCCGCCTTTTGGTCCAGGTTGTTACCTTTCTTTGGGGTCTGGCACCAGTCATCTTGGGGAAAACTGTCCCTTTGTGCAAGTTCTCGGCCTTTGCTCCTCCAGGAATTTCCGGCTTGGTGAGTACCTCACTTTGGTCTGCGTGCTTTTCTAAAGTATGGGACTCTTTTTTCCAAGTCTCCCTAAAAAGTTTCTCCCACAGGGAATCCAGCTGGTTTTATGTTTAAGAACTACAGCCCTTCTTGTAAATTTTTGTCTCAGGGGATCGAAAATGTCACATTTGCAATTACAGTGGCTACTTTGGGGCTCTTTGAACACCCCAAACTTGTTTTTTCAGGGGAGCTCTAGATTTGAGAACCATGGATTTAGAAACATACATCAGATGGGATGCTTATTTTAATTGTTATCAGGAAGCTTCAAGATGAACTCAAGACACTAAGATCGCCTCTCTTCAGAATATTGTTTCCAAGTTAACAGAAAAATTCTCAATTGAACAAGACTCATAGGGCCTCACAAAATTCTTCCCTTCAGCCCCTCTGCTGCCTCTGGTTCCTCTCCCTGTGCCTCTTCTATTCCTCTTTATCTTTCTCTGGCTAAACTCCCTTTTTCTGCCAAGATTCTGAGGTCCCACTCAATCCTCCTGTTTCATCTTCTTCCCACTATTCCTTTCCAGTGCATGCTTTCCAGGGCACCCTTTCAAAGTCAAACCTAACTCAGAACATTTCATGCTGAGTTGAGAGCTATTGCCGAGGAGTTTCCAAAGGTCTCCGAAGACCCTCATCAGTTTGCTGCTTGAATTTAACAATGCCATCCAAACCTACCAGCTTGGTTTCTCCTGTCTGCAGCAGTCCATCTACTTGACGGAGAGGGTCAAACCCAGCACTGGATGTCAAAGCCTGGATAGCCTTTAGAGGATCCCCAGGGGGTCCTACCATAGTACAGGGCATCTGCTGGCAGATTGCTAAAGCTTTACACAGAGCTGTTTGCAATGTCTTTCCTAAAGTCTTCGAATGGAATAAAACCCAGGCATATACTCAAAAGCCTGATGAACCAGTGATGATACTATAATAAGCTTCAAATTGTTTTTGAGGAAAACTCATACCTTCCTTTAGATGTTGGTTCCACCCAGGTGGCCCTCAATTGTATGTCTGTAAGTGGCCTTGGTCATGAACACTCTGTCCTGGCAAAGAGAACTAGGATGGAATGGGAGACTGAGTCCACCCCTGATCTAGCCAATCAAGTCAATCAATTAGCCAAAACCCTTGAGGATGCTACTAAAAGAAATTAAATAAAAATCCTAAGTGTGCAATTCTTACATCTGTCTCCTCTCATAGGGCATGTCAATAAAACATTAGACCAACAGTTTCTCCTAAAATGTTGGCCATTTTTATAAAACATGGGCACTGCAGAAAGGATCACCTTAAATTGAGACATTTAAGGCAATTCTCAAACACCAAGCCCTCAGCCCCTCCAATGGACTGAAGCAGCTCCAGTAAACACAAAGGGTCTTTCCAATTTTGCCCCTTAATCATCCAGGTGAAACTTCTTTAATGATCGGAAATGAGGTCCTCACTGTTTTATTCGAAACTGGAACAACTCTTTCTGTCTCAACCTCGCCAACCTCAAACAACTCCTTTCTTTCTCCTGCAGCTGAAGCACACTCAACATCTTTCTGCAAGTTGACACACCTCTTCTGACTTCTCTCCACATTCTCTTTCTGCTGCAACAGTCTTACCCTTACAACTCTTCTCCTTTTACCTGTTGACAAGATGCCCCATGACTTTCTAATCTTGCCTGACCAACTGCTGACACCCAGAGTTAACTTACAGGAAGCTCCTATTATAAATTCTGAACCATCATGGTTTATTGTTGGTTCCGGTTTAAGGGAGGACGGAGGGAATATCACACTGGGTACACTATTACAGCTCCCTTTGAAATAATCGAAACAGCTGTTTTACCGATGGCTACTTCAGCACACGGGCAGACCTTTGCTCTAACTGGAGTTTGTACTTTAGAAAAAGGTAAAACTGCAGATATCTACACAGACAGTTGCTGTATCTTTGGGGTCATTCATGATTTTGGTGTGCTTTGGAAACAGAGTATTTTTAACTTCCAGAGTGTATCAAATTAAAAATGGAGCTTTTGTCAATGAATTGTTATATTCCATTTAACTTTCCTTCTCCTTGGCCGTTACCAAGGTCCCTGGACATTCAAAATGAGAATCAGGTGAGGCTGAAGGAAATAGCTTTGCTGATCAGCAGAAAGAACAATTGCTGCTTACATTCCATTGAGACTAAAAACCTCATAACAAATACTGATTCTCTTCCAAAAGATTCGAATCTTATTGTTAAAGAAGCCCAATCCAGGACGTCCCACTGAGAGAAACTTTACAAGACTGACAACAATTGTACTTTCAGTTCATTAACAAATTTATGGTTATGGCCCAAATAGGAAACCAGTACTCCTAGAATCTATAAAATTCCCCTACTTGAACTGACCCATCAAATGACTCATTGGGCAAATGAGAAACCTATAAGCTTTATGAGCCATTATGGGTAGGGAAATGTTTCCAAGACTGATAAGGAAGCATAATTAGTCTGCATTGTTTGTCCAAAACTTAACCCAGGTAGAACGATCCAGACGGCTCCAGGCCCTTTTGATTTACACAGTGGGCCTTTAGAGGTCTGTTTTCAAGATTACAAGTATGTCCTTGTCTGTATGTTTTCTAATTGGGTTGCTGCATTTTCTTGTGCTACTGCCTCAACTGTGGCAAAAGTAGTGTTAGAAAAGATCATACTTGGGGCATCTCCTTGGAATTACACGGTGACCAAGGATCACACTTTGCGGGCCACATAATAAAGTACATATGCTGTGGTTGGCCTATATTACAATATTTCTATTGTGTCTACCACCCTCAGTCCTCTGGACTGGTGGACAGACAAATGGCATGATTAGAACACAACTGGCTAAATTTATAGAAACATTAACATTGACCTGGCCTAAAGCACTTCTATGGTCCAGTTGAAATCAAGGGCTGCCTCCTTCTGAAAACATAAGCTCTTTCACTTCAAGATTTACTGGAAGACCTCTGTATCTGGCACTGGCTGCATTTGATGCTCAGCTAATTAAAAGAGATATTCTCCACTTTTGTAAAGGACTAATTAAGGCCATGGACAAAAATACCCTTGTAGAGCAATGTTTTCACTGCATCTCCTGAGAGACAAAGAAATTAAACACCACAACCTACAGTCAGGTGATTTTGTTTATTGGAAGTGACATTTTCAAAAGGATTCCTTACAACCAAGATGGAAAGGACCATATCAGGTACTTTTAAACTAACCAATGTGCTGCAAAACCAGAAGGTATTGATTCTTGGATTCATGTTTCCCATTTAAAAAGAAAGTTCCTGCTCCCAGCAGGACTGCCAAATCAATGGGAGAATGAAATTCAAGCTCACCAGGAATTGAAATAGATGCCATCTGATGACAGCTCTTCCAAAATTCTGGACCAGTCCTGTATTTTCTGTGCTTCTTGCTCATACTGTTACTATTGTCTTACTTATACTTTTTATATTTGACTCCCTGTACATAGCATCCAACAAATTAGTGGCTCTGGGACTTAGAATTAGATTATTTCCAATGAAAATTTCTAAAATCTTTGGCATATTACTACTCTTCATTTCCCTTCTTATGTTATTGTCCTACTAAAACAGGTTCACCTTATTAGTTGGTGTTTTTGGAATATACTCTGAGAATCCTGCCTTTACAGAAAACATTGTAACTGCAATATTTTGAAACTATTTTATTTGCATATATTTTTATCGGTTCCTTTCTGGCTCAAGAATGAGAAATATAAAAGGACTATAAGAAATGCAATATAAAAGGAATATAAGGAAATGCAAATATCTGCTCTAGTGGTTACTGTTTCCTATTTCTTCCTAGTCACTGCCTGGAAGGCTAAATCCCTTGTCCACACATCCCAGTCTCTTATTTATGGAGGTGTGGTTAAAATTGCAGAATCTCTCACCTGGCATTAGTGCATCTCCATATCTACAGGTGCTTCCAAGGGGTGGAGAAAAGTAGTCCATCTCTGTATCAGTACGTGATTACAAGGAGGTGGGGAGTGAGAGCACACCTGGATGGAAAGGTTTGGTGGGGTCCTTTTTGCAGCAAGATCATGAGAGACATGGGCGAGCAGTAGTAGACAACTGCTTGTAGGCAATAAATGTGTTTCTCCCACTTTATTTCTCCTTTTGACTGATTTTGGCTTCAGTGGCTATTTGCCCCAGGCTGGGAACATATATTTTCTCCCAGGAGTTGCCAGAGGATATCTGAAAACTGTTGGGTTTGTCATCAGAAACCTCACTCTGTACATGAATTTAAAGATCCTTTGGTATATTTCATTACCAGTCTTTCTGACATTTCTCCCTTAATTCCTTGGGCAAAATGTGCTATTAAATCTTGCATTGTGTAAACTTACCTGGACTTTTTCTAGAACTCCTTGCCTACCCATCGAACCTCCAGATATTTAAAAGGTAATCTTTGTAAAAATGGAACATTCAGCTTGCCAGGCCCAGGTTTCAACATTTTTTCCTCTGCAACTTTTACTTCTATACGCCAATTTTACTCCACTTGTGGATCCTTTTCTTCATTGCTTGCATCCTTCTGATTCTTGGTTCAGTCAATCTCATTATGATAACTACATGCTCTGTGACCCATTAGGATTTATTTTTACTTGTATGTAGCAGAGAAACTTATGGGGAGCATTTTACTTAAATCCTTATCAACTTGGAGGGTATATTGCAGAGATTATTCATTATACCTAGTTCATTACAGCATCAATCAGAGACTCAGCATTGGACATCATCTTAAATCTACATCACAAGTTAAAATGAGAACCACCAGTTGGTGTCTCTGGCAATGAAAGTGCTATGATGGATGTGCCAGTGTGAATGAGTACATGATCAGAAATTTCACTAAAACCTTAGGGGGTATTGCTGAATCTACTGCTAAGGCAATAACTGTCCAAGAACAATGTTTGAGTTTGCTTTCCTGAGCTGTTTTGGATAAACGAATGGCTCTTGATACTATCCTATTAAAGCAAGGTGGCATCTGTGCCATTGCTAATACCACCTGCTGTCCTTGAATAAATTCTTCAGGAGTGGTTGAAACACAATCACACAAAATCAGAGAACAAGCCCACTGCTTACAGTAGGTGCCTCAAGAAAGCTGTTGGTTTTTTACCTGTTTGAATGGTTACCCTCAGGGATAGCCTCCATTGTCTAGAACTATTCTGCAATTTGAAATCACTGTCTTATTTGTGATTCTAGGAATTATTACTGTGTTTCTGTTGTTTTTCACTCTGCTGTAAAAACTCCACACAAGTAATGGTAGCCCAAAGTTTTGAATTCTAATTAAAAGATTTCTGATACTTATCTGACCAATTAAAGGAACTTTACAAAACCCTGTTTATTTCATAAAACTTAACAAGCCTTTCTCTGTTTTTGGGATCCTCTTGCTCAAATGCGGCCAAAAAGCTCTTAAGAAACCATGTTTCCTCCAGTGTGGGACAAAACACACCAAGAATGAATCTTCTTGGCAATGAGAGATTAACGAGTCTCCCTGACACTGAGGAACTGAAAACCAAAAACATGAGAAAAATCAGTTTAAGTGTTTGATCATTGATGCTTTCAGGAAAAGATGATCAAAAGATAGAAATGTGAAAAATGACATCAGTAGAGCCATTTTAGATAGAACTAGAACAGCCATTGCAAGGAATTGCCTTGTGAGTCGTTTTCTAAACCTCTGAGTTGAGTCAAACCACCAACATTATGCCAAGAATTCAGCAAGAATGAGAAAATCCTGTTTGAAAAGACTGATAAAAGGAAACTTTGCCTGGTGACCACTTCCCTGACGAATCAGTGAAGCACAAATCTAGCCCTGCTTGTCAGCACCAAGGAACCCCTCTTAAAAACTACTTACCTAATGTTTTTTTTTCTGTAAAAACTCTTAGACCACCTCTTGCAATCAGGATACTGTTTGGGTTTCTACATAAGTCTGTGCACCCCAAATAGCAAATCTTTGGTCCCAAGTAAATGCTTTGCTCTCGAACTGGTTTCTTATTTTTAGTTGACATATCCATAACCACCTCGCAAAGTAGACAAAATGCTCCAAGTTATTTTCATTTTGAGGTGATAACAAGACAAACTGGAACTAAAATAACATATTTTTTAACTATAATGAAATCCAATGTACTGAGCCTGAGATACAGCATTCTTCACCAACTAGTTCCAACTTACTTTTTTCCAACTTTATTCCACCATTCTTGGCTGACGATTATATGGTCTTGTAAAATTTATTTCCTTAACTCTTGACACAAGCTCATACCTCAGGCTTCCATAAATTTATGCATATTATTTCTTAGAATCCCTTCTTTTCCTGGGAAAATCTTAAGCTGATTTATCACCAGTTTCCATTCAAGCAGAATTTGCCACTCAATCATTCATTCTGATGAGATTTGAAAGTGAACATGTATTGTCTGATTCATTTATCCAAAATTATGTGTCAAATGCTTTATAAATGCCAGCCACAGTAGTGGAGATAGAATGGTTAACAAAGTAGGCCTGGACCCTGTGCTACAAGGCCTTTGCAGTCATCTAGCAGACTTTGCGCCCTGGGTTGTGTGTGGTATGTTACTTACCTGTGCCTCTCCCCGGAGGTGTTGAGGGGACGTAGAGGTTAGGGGGTAGAGTCTCTCTGTCATCTTTGTATCCCCAGCACTGATTATGGCACATGTCAAGTCATAGCTACCTAAACCATTTTTATGTTTTTTGAGTGAATGTTTAATGGTTTTCCTAGTCACATATAAAAAATTACAGAGTAAGAAGCAAAATTTAGATTTTTAAGTCCTATGCTCTTTCCACTGTATTGCATGGGCTCTGGGAGGAATTTATTAGAGATAACAGTCATTGAACTAATGTACTTTTGGGACAATACATTTTTGAGTACACAGGATGAAACTCACCAAAGACTTTCAAACAACTGAGACAGCGCTAAGTGTGAAATAGGCACATAAGTAAGGATCTTTCATTCCCTTCTATTGCTTAGAGAACATGGCTAATGAGCCTAAGGGATAAAAGTTCTTTGGGAGCCAATTGGTATCATTTGTTCCCTGGACCCATTAAGAGGTTAGGTACTCCTGTGTTCGGCTATGGAGGAGACCAGATTTCATAGTGTGGGTCCAGGAGCAGAGAATTATTCTAAGAAAAAAAATAATATTCAACCTCCCTAAAAAAAACTCTGCAATTCCAAAATATGTCAATATATATGTCTTTAATTTGAATATACCACATATTGATAAGGATGGAAATAATGGAAAAAGTTCTAAATTTTTTATGCAAATAGGAAACACTGCCTCTGATAGTAAACACCAAAAGAGCTTTTATATCTGAGCTACATTTATGTACCTTGTAGTACTAGCTCAGGTTAAATTTTTTTGTGCTAAGTAAAAAAAGATTCAAACATATCCAAGATGGCAATGATGTCTGTTTTTCAGTCAACAGAGTATGATAACAAGCTATAAGGAAAACGTGTTTGCCAATCAAATGTTAATAATAGATAAAATTTGGAAGAGACTGAAGATAGTAAATATCAGTTGGAAAACAAAAGTTTTTGATAGCAGATGGCTTAGAAAGTGGCTAATAAGGAAAAATGGCTTCTTTTTAAAAACTAAGTTTTTCAATTGCAATATTCTGAGAATATATAATTCACAGAAAAACCACAGTTCATAGTTAATGGATACATTTTTTTCAAGCCGATGTGGCTTTTGCAAGTAGCATTCACCTATTTCACTTGAGATGCCAGGCAAACAATGTAAAATAGATTTCGCAATGACAAATTCTCCTTCCAGTAAAAAATCTCCAATCCTTAACTTCATTCTATCATTGTACCACTTGGGACAACACGGCTGGTTGGACCCATGTCCAAAATTTTTTTGACCAAAAGATGGCCAAAAAAAACATTTGGAATTAATGAAATCAACCTTTTAGAAATTCAGACTTAGATTCTAAACCTGTTTATATTGACTAACTCCTTTCTGTAGGTTTTCTTTGGGTATTTAATCATTGTCAGAAAGTCAGAGTGACTTCAGGGTAGTTCATGAGGATGGACTGATGTCTTTCATTTCTATGTCTGAATTTTGTAGGATTACTAGCTGGTATCTGAGACGATGATTGGGGAAATACTTATCTTTTGAAACTTAAAGCAACTTCTAATGAGGTAGTTCCTCCAAGGTCTTTGAAACTACAACGAAAGGTCATATAAGACATATTTAAATGGTGGAAAAGTCATGCTTTCTCTGCTCTTACTAACTTCTCTGACAATATATGTGGGATTATGTTAAGACCTAAAAAAGAGAAAAGTGTATTAGAAGAGGGGGGAAGAAACAAACTTTTATCACTTACTATTGTTCATTTTCTCATCAAAGCTTCTTAATAGTTAAGAAATTAGAATGCAGCTATTAAAGTAGTTTGTCAGTTTTTCAGATTTTATTAACTAAATTATGTGAATGTTTATGTCTGTCTGCATATATATCTATATCTATATATCTATATCTATATCTATATCTATATATCTGTATCAAATTCATTTTAGGAAGAGACAAACACTGTTTTTTGTCATATGCTAATATACTTTAGGTTTTATTATTACCTATTAAGCAAGATAAAAGTAAAACTGAAATTAGCTATTTATCAAGATTAAAAATATTTTAAGAAATTAGGGAAATTAGCTTCATTTATTATTCTTTTTCATAATTTTTTTACTACATTTTGAATGGTGGAAAGGAAATATACATGTTACATATAAATTATGTTTACATTTTATATATAAAATTTAGATAGGAAATATATAAAAGGAGGCGAGGAGACATGATACATACATAGAGATGATATCTGTATTTATCTCTACCTTGTAGATATTTTTAAGTATGTATTTACCTATATCTTTATCTAATTATCTATCGAGAGAGTAAATGAAACTTGGTTATTCTCTAGTACCTGGAAAAGATCCTCAATGAATGTATGTTTAGAAACCTGAAGTATAATATGGGTTTCTAACCATACAAAAAAACATTAGTAATAAAGAAGAAATCATAGAAAAATAACTAGTTGCCTGAAGGGCAACAAAACATGAATTTTAATAAGTGGAAATTATGACTTAGAGAACTAATATAATATTGCCCAATTCATATTTATATAATAAATAATTTACATTCAGCTCATTGGGGAAAAAAATCAATCAAAGAACAAGTAATTTGAAATAATTTGGTGACAGCCTTTCAAGGAGCTTTAAAACAAGTTAGGTCTACTTTCTGTGCTGCAGGCTTGATTTTGCTTATAGCTATCACTTAACTATCAGAATTTGTTTTGGACAAAGAATTATAGAATACTCTCTTTTATGGTAGATATTCTGGTGAATTGAACTTTGTGTCATTTATTTTACTTTGTAAATTTATACTGAGGTGTTTGCTTCACCAGAGTTAGCAGGAAAAATGAACAGAGTGACTATGGGCTAAACATCCTGAATTTATATCTCACTGAGGCTAAGGTGGAACTGATTCATTTACAAGCATCTGTAGGAGGGCTTGCACTATTTTATTTTTAAAAATCCATCATTTACCCTCTAGTTGTATACATGTTATACCTAAGTGCTAAAGGGCTTGCATACTTAGAGATATTTGTTTTAAATACACTGATGATGAAGAGCTAGAAGCCATAACTGTCCTATAGAATAAAACATCACAAAGCAGAGAAGCTACTTACAAAGGCTGTGGGGTTCTATTGTATACAAAATATGTCTTTCTGGCAGGAATGCAAAGCTGGTGAAAAAGAAGTTTTTTTTTTTTTTTTTTTAAGTCCATGGCCAATGATTTCCTTTGTGACATTCAATTGTGGAAAAGAAAAATATAGAAATTGAAAAGTAACTTTTGTGTCCTTAGGCAAGAATTAACTCAATACTTGGCTGTGCTCCATCAGTCTTACCTTGAGAATATGAATCTTACTAACACAGGTACTTTTCCCTAAGATACATTTATGGCATGTTTTCTTCATATACTACTGGGTATAAAGTTATTTAACATGAGTGTGTTTTCAGGATTTTTCAAACAGTAGAATCTATTTTCTGTTTAGAATTCCTGCAGAAGCCTAATTTTTCAAAGTACTCCCCATATGCAACTCCTTTAAGGATAACGTAATCCCCAGATATCTCCAAAGAGACCGTAGCTGAAGTGTGTTCAAATTCCAGAGACAAGCAGTGTCATGGCCCAGCATTTCCTGGGATCTACGATGAAATAATCAACAGTAAAATACTCCAAGACTATCCACCAAACAGAGATATTATACAATGTTAATATTAATGATCCCTAAAGGAACTCAAGCAAAAATCAACTATCACAGGACACATCAATTTACTTGCAATGGAAAAGTTATGGAAGAAAATGAGGCAGAGAACAATCTGAGAGATCACAGGTCTAGTTGTACTGATTAAGGTTCACTTTGTCTGACTAACTTCCTTACTGGGAAGGAATTGTTTTATTGTTTTTGGTGTTTTCTAATAGCTTAATTTACAATCTCTTCCTTTTCTTCTTCCTACTTTCCAAGGAATATCTCTCATCCATTCTTAGGATTTCAATACAACCCAGTTCTGATTACTCCTGTCTCCACAAGCTACGTATGCTGTGTAACAAGGGTTCTGAAAGACCCCAGTGCTCACGTGCCACTTTCATCATGTCATATCAAGGGTACATACTATCAGCATGTCTTATCACACACATCACTGTTCATGGAGACCTTGAGAGCCTGGCTGAGCTACTATTTATCAAGGTAGTCCACTTAAAGTTACACTTCTTGACTCACTTTCTCTACTGGGCTCTTGGGAAGGAAGTCACTTTGTGCAGCACACACTTAGGACATTGAGAGTTATGATCCCCCTCCTTGAGAACAGAGTATTTATGTTAAATTATTGGAAATTCTTCTGTAAAGAAGATCTGCCTCCTCTCTCCCATTTATTCATTGAATCAATAATTACTTTATAACTCAAGGATATTTATTTATGCATCAGCTTATAACTGATATATTTTGTTTTGTTGTTTAATTGTTTCTACCTTCGACCATACAGAGTTTCTATTGGGTGCTGTGTCTTGATGCATCTCTGTTATTGTGTTTCACTTTTTTTCTGTGAACTTATATACTTTCTAGTACTACAAGATGCTCCAGGCTTATCTTATGTATTTCCTCCCTCAGTCTTAAATCAGCCACACACAAAGAGAAAATATTTGAAAACACTTATCTAATTAAGGGTCTGTATCTAAAAGTTGCAAAGAACTTTTAAATTGAAAAAAACATGAAAAAACATCCCAATTAAATCAGTTTTGAACACACACCTCATCAGAGAAGACATACAGATGGCCACAAAACATGATAAAATGCTCAGTGTAATTTGTTGTTAGCAAGTGGCAAATTAAAATATTAGATTGAGTAAACACACGTGTTCCACACACATATATTGGATTGGTTAAAATATAAATAAACAATTGGTAATACTAAATGCTGTTGAATGTACAGACCAATAGGAACTCTCATTCACTGGTGATGCAAAATAATACAGCCATTTTCAAAGACAGTCTGGCAGTTTCTAACAATAATATACATATTATTTCCACATGATCGAACAACCATGCTTTGCAGACTTTACATAATTAAATTTAAAATACATGTCACACTGAAACCTACAGGTAAATGCTTATAGTAGCTTTATTCAAAATAGCCAAAGCCTGAGAGCAATCAAGAAGTCCTTGGTTGGAACAGAGAAATAAGTGAATAGATAAATAAACTCTAGCACATCCATAAAATGGAACATTATTCCACAATAGAAGAAAATGCTCTATCAAGCCACCAAATGACACAGAGGAACCTTAAATGCATAATGGTAAGTAAAGGACGCCAGTCTGACAAGGCTACATGCTATGTGATCCATTTATACGACATCCTAGGAAAAGCAAAGTTAGAGAGATAATAAAAAGGTCAATTGGTTGCCACAGGTTAAGAATAGGTGAAAATCAGGGGACATTTAGGGCAGTAAAACTCTGTCATATTATACAGTAACTGAGGATACTTGACATTATGCATTTGTCAAGAACTATAGGGCTGTGTAACACAAAAAGAGAACCTTAGTGAAAGCAAATTAAAAACATCATTTGGGAGGTCATAGGATCCCTGGAAAGAATGAAGACGGTGGCAAGAAAATGTAACTGTATTACAAGGACATGAAACAGCTTCACTGAGGGCAGTGGCGGAAAGGTGCTGATTTAAGTATTTTTGGAAATGACGAGTCTGCAGGACTAAAGGCAAAATTACCTGCTGATAAGGACTTTAGTTAATAAAGTTATTCTGTATACAAGTATGGGTTAATTTTTTGATAGCACAGGTATGTATATTGGGATTAATAAGGAAAAGGATGGATGATATTGGGAGTCGGTTTATCACTGTTGGAGTAGGAATTTACAAGTAAATAATGGGAGAAGAACAGAGTGATCTATTTGGTAATAGATAAGAGTGAGATACATCATTTGCAACTAATTCAACTTAATACATATGTGCAAATGGTTTTATACACACATACTCACAAATACCCTCACTTCTGGATCTGAGCTTCTAATCCTCTTCTCCAATAAGTGTAATCAAGGGTTCCTTGAGAAATGGCTGATTCTAGTACTGCAGGAGGAAATCAAATACATAAGAGGGCTCTGTAGTATTTTCTAATTCCAGATATGTCGGATATATGACCATAATGCATTTATCAAAACCCATAGAACTTTACAGCACAAAGATCGAACTTTAATGTGTGCAAATTGAAAAAAAAAAATCCATCTGAGAGGTTGGAGGATTCACTGAAAGGAATTGCAGACTGTGATAAGAGAAATTAACTGTATTATAAATGTACAAAACAACCACAGTGTAGGGGCGAGGGAGAAAAGTGCTGGCTTAAGTAGCTCTGGAAATGAGTGGAGTCCATAAGACGAAAGGAAATACTAGCTGTACACAAGTGAAGTACTCAAGTTACACAAATACAAGCACTATTGATAATATTTACCCTGGATATGATATGATGAATGTGATCAACTTGTTCTCCTGGCAGTAAGGATGAACAATTCTGATACTGTTACATGTAATACTGCGGTGGAACAATTACCTAAGCATATGGCAAGTGGTGAGAGCTGGGTATCTTGCTGTTAAAGTTGGTATTTACAGATATGCAAGGAGAGTTTAGAATGATCCATATGGTATTGAATTAGAGTTTGCTACTCAGTATAGACTTGTTTAATGTAACTTTGATGGATAGATAGATGATAGATGATAGATAGATAGATAGATAGATAGATAGATAGATAGATAGATAGATAGATAGATAGATAGATAAACACACATATATTTCTTTTGTCAGCTAAGAGGGCCTAGAAGCGCTGATACTCCAGTAACAATGGGCACACCTAACACCTAGATCTTGGTTTCTAAAAACATTCTGTAAAATAAGTAACTGAGGCTTCAAGGAGAAATGGCTGATTCTAAGACTAGGGCTGGAAATATTCCGTATGAGCCTGGAGCACCTTATAATGCCAGAAAGTAAGGAAAGTGCTACACAAAATAATTGATGGGAGTAAATCAAAGGGACACAGGAGGCGACTGTAAGAGCTCATGATGACCAAAGCTAAAACCATTCAGCAACAGAAAGTAGTGTTAGATTATAATCCAAAGTATAAATTACATATCTATTAGTTCATACCAATATAAGAAATAAATGATGAAATTTATTAATAAGTGGAAGGGAAAATACAAATTCACCATGCAGAAGAATGAAAATTTATATAGATAATCTGCCCTCATGAGGAGAGGTGGCAAAAATCAACCCATCCTACATGCTGGCTGTGCATGGTTACTGCCTTCCAAAGAGTACAGTAAGGAAAGGGAAATAAAGGGGAAATTTCACAGTGGAGAAACTTGAAAATTACTACTTCTAGCCAGGCAATCAAGATCAGTATCTACACTCACAAATCATGTTGTTAGGGTGCACCGTTGGTATGGTGTAATGAAAATGACACTTTATCTCTGTGGCCTCCCCATCAAAGATCCATAATTCCAGTCTAATCATGAGAAAAATTTCTGACAAATTCCAAAAACAGGGCATTCTATAATATACCTAATCAATACTCCTCAAAACTATCAAGGTCATCAAAAAACAAGGAAAGGCTAAGAAACTGTCACACAGAAAAGGTGTCTGGGGAGAATGACAGTGAAGTGTGATATGGTCTTCTAGATTAGATCCTGGAACAGAAAAAGAAATTCTATGAAAACTAAGGACATCAGAATAAACTCTTTAATTAATAATGACATATCAACATGGTACATTAATTCTAACAAAATGCACTATATTAATATAAGATGTTAATGATAAGGGAAACTTGGCATGAGATGTATGGGAATTCTCTGTACTGTCTTATGTATTCTCTGTAAATTTAAAACTTCAGAATATTAATTCTATTTTTAAAAAGTGAAGGAGAGATAAACTTTTTCTCAGGCAATAATAACTGAAGAATTTTACAACCAGTAGACCTGCCCCACAAAATATGTTGAAGGAAGTTCTTGAAGTAGAATAAAATTGATGTAGGTTGTAGAATTGTATACATATAAAGAATAGCACCAGAAAAGCAATACATGAAGTAAAATATACTCTTTTAATCACTTACACTTAATTGCCCTCAAAATAACTTACTTAAAGCACTAATTGTTACAGTGTGTTAGATGTGTATAGCATACATAAATGTGAAATGAATGACAGTATCTTAAGAGATGGGAGGCAAGCGTTGAGACTATTCTGTTAAAGACACTTGAAGTAGATGTGAAGAAGCATAATATTATTTGAAAACGGATGTTAATTATTTCAAAATATATTTTGTCAATACAAAGATCACCTCTAAAAATGTTTTTTTTAAAGTATAAATCATATATTCAGCAAAGAAATTAAATAGACTCATAAGTGATGCTCAGTAAAACCAGGAAAGACAGAAAAGGAAATTAGAAACAAAAGCAAAAACAAACAAAAAAACACACAAAAAAAGCCAACTGGTAAATTCCAATCTAAGTGTATCAGAAATCACTTTAAATATAAGTGACATACATATGCCAGTTAAATGACAGATTGCCAGATCAGATTTAAAAAAAAAAGAAAACAGGAACAAGATCAAACTACATGCTGTCCATAAGAGACCCACTTTATGTATAAAGACTCACATTAAATAGGAAACTATAAGGTAACAGTAAAAAAGATAAAGTGATAGTGAAAGATATACCACATTAAAACTAATCAAAGGAAGCAAAAGTAATATTAACTTCAGATAAAAATGACTTCAAAACAAGGAAGATAATCAGGGATAAAGGGAGATATTACATAAAGGGGACACTTTCCAAGAAGATACAACAATCCTAAATGTGTATGTGTGTAATAGCAAAATGGCAAAATTCAAGACACAGAAAACTTAGAACCAAAAATAAATATAGACAAATCCAATTATTCTATAATAATACAATTATTGTTGGAGACTTCAACGTCCTTTGCTCATTAATTGATGTGTCATACAGGCAGAAAATCAGTAGTAAGGATAAAGATCATCTAAATAACAGTCTTAATCAGCGTTTTATATAACTAACAGAGAATTTCTTAACTTCTTTACCGTGAACAACTATTGAAATCTGGTGAAATGTATGAATCATTAATTAGAATGAAGTTTTTAAATGCAAACAATACATAAATTACAGTGGACTTCAATTATATTGAAATACAGTGAGCAAAATATCAAAGCAATATTTGATATATAGCAATAGGTTTCCTTACTAATTGTACAACATTAAATTACAATATGAAGGAACTTCCCTAACAACCACTATAATTTGAAAGCAGCAATGAATGTAAAAGGTATTTTAAGATATCTGTAACAAACTTGGTGGAAGTGACCAAGCCTCACATCTCAGGTACAGCCAATACTCCTCTGGTTTATTACCTACAATGAAAATTGAATTTAATGTATAATATTAAATAGAGGTTAGTATATATAAGAAAAACACCTTAAAAAAACACCTTAAAAAGTATTCGAGTTCACAGATCCCCTGAATTCTATTCATGAACTCTGGGCTAGGACCTCCTGGTGTAAAATGAACAAGCTAAACATCATCAGATTAAAATTGGAATAGGTTAAATCCTAAAGTGACTTTGATATGTCAAGACGTACAATTTTCTATCTTTGACTTTCTGTAGGCTGGACATACATACTCTGCTAGTTGGGGTCTCTAAGAAAGACTTCGTGAGACAATAGAAGTTATTTATAGGTTGAATTGGTTTGCTAAGTAGTTAATATCATAGTGGTTATTGAATTTTGTTATTCTAAAATTTTACATCAATCTAAAATGATTAGAAATGAGAAGAAAATGAATTTTCATTGATTTGTAAAAATTTATAAATATATAAATATAATCTTTCAGGCTTTATCAATATATGCAAAGATTTCTATTAGAATTTTCTCTGTTCTGTTTGTCATCTCAGACACTCAGAAATCTGAGTTTCAAAGTGTTACATGACACTTATATCCGCAGATCAGATTTATCATTCAATCACCAATAAATTATGAAGTAATTGAAGAATGATTTTACCTTGTAGTGAGCACCTAAGGTTTGTCTTGTTTGTTTGTTTATGTACCAAGTCTAGTTTGTAGAGAAATAAGGATGTGAATTTGAGAAACAGCTGTTAGGAAATAATAATAATGATTCATTAACCTCCAGTGGATAAGCAGTTTTACATTAAAAAGTACCAACTTTTAAGGTTTTTGCACCACAGAAGGAAAATATGTTTTTGTAGAGTTCTTGTTAAAATATTTAATCATAGGAACATCAATTTCTTGAAGATTTAGCTCAGTGCTGTACTATATCGCTATATTACACTCTGTGGCTTTTGAAATTTTAAAGACAAAAGGTCTTTCCAGGCACAGAATGCTATTACATAATTATGAGTCACTTTTTATTAAAACTAAATATAAGTGATCTTCATGGCCTGTTATTTTCCAGTTGTTGACGAAAGCCAGTTCCATTTTGTTTGGATAGCATTTACTTTAGAGTAAATTGAAAAGGTATTTTTAAAGTGGTAACTTGTCCAAATGAGTGAATACAATTTTACCTGAAAAAAGGAACTTTTGAAGGACTATCAAATTTTTTTCTAGGAAATAAAATTTTATGTATAAATCCCATTACTTTATTATTTTTCTCACATTTTGAAATGTCATAATTCTTTTCATAAATATAAGTTTGTATGATTACATAAAGTCACGTAATTTTGATAAGCAGTTTTAGCTACAAAAGACTGCCCTATATACTGTTTTTCAGACTAAGCAGACTATCTTCCTAATTTTAAAATTTTCTCATTGATGGTTTCTATCAAGAATAGGAAATCTTTCCTGGAAAATAAAACATAGTTGTGAATCATTTGTGGATGTTTCAAACATAAACAAAATTAAAACTAAAGAAAAGCATATTGATATAAATATGGATACAGATACCAATACACATACATTCATGAAAGTGAGTTCAAGTATCTCTTTAGAAATTTAAAAATATTTAATTCAAAATCATACAAATTTTGTATTTTACCTTTTCCCTACTATTTTTTTTTCATAATTGCATGATTTGGAAGAAATAACAAATCATCAGTATGCTATTATTTTCTTGGTGTACCACCACTGAATGGACACAGATGGGGGGCACCACTCTAGCTGTCACACCACTCAGGTGGCCCCTGAGTCCGTGGATTGCATGCCTATAAGGGAATCCTAAGACCTGACTCATGGGGTCCTTCCTGCCACCAGCTTGTTCTGTTTGAAACTCTGTCTTAGTAGATATTCTTCCCATGAGTATAAGAAATTCTGTAAGACAAACATTTGCACACATAATCATGGGAATAAAGAGAACAGAAACTAGGTGACTCTTAAAATGTTGACATGGCATGAATTAAAGTAACTGAGAAGTAATTGAGAGGTAGAGTAGAGGCATATGAACAAAGTATCCAGGGTAGAAAATTTCCATATGGATATGGAAAGACCAGGTTCTGCAACTTGAGTTGGCCTATTACTAGAGGAGTTTAAAACACTTTTGTGCCAGGGCTTGTATTACATTGCCACTTATTATCTAAAATATAATAATTTTTTTATATGATATGTATTGATTTCATAATATATAATAATTGTCTTAATGGTTTCACATGTTGACATTTAATTTCCACAAAAATCCTATATTATAAATATATTCTCCACCATGTGTTTGTGGAAATTAAGAAATTAAAACTTAGAGAAACTAAGTCTTTCTTGGTGTCAACTTTTTCTCATATCACACATCCAGTAAATTAGCAAAGGCTGTCAGCTGGGCCTTCCAAGCAGGTCTAGAAACTGCCATTTCTCACTACTTCTCCCACTAACTGTGGTCTGAACTGCTTTTATTGACTGGAGTCTAGACAATTAGAATAGTTTCTAACTAGTTGCCTTACTATGGAGTCCTCCTCTTTCTCCTACAGTCCCCCAGTCCGTCCTCTGTATAGCAGTGCTATGGTCTAAATGTCTGAGTCCACCCAAAATTTGTACGTTGAAAGCCTTACTCCCCACCGTGACAGTACTTGGAGATGGGGCCCTTGGGAGGGAGCTAGGATTAGATGAGGTCCTGAGGGTGGGTCACTCATATAGAACGAGTGTCCTTATAAACGAGGAAGAGACCCAAGGTGTCTCTCTCTACCATGTAAAAAGGTGGCCATGTGTGAACTAGGAAGACAGCTCTTGCCAAGAACTTCATCATGCCGGCCCCCTCACCTTTTTTTTCATCTAACACCATTTGTGTTATAGCAGCTGGAACTGATAAAGACAAGTAGCCCAAGTGATCTTTTTAAAAGTGTTACATAAAAAATTGAAGTTAAATTTTTAACTTGAAAATTTTGGAGAAAATCCAAAGTGCGTATCACAGCCCTAGTTCCAAACGATGAGTCTTTGTTGTGTCTCTGACTTTCTCATCTCCCTCCCTTGCTCACTCGATACCAATCTCACATGCCTTCTTTCTATTCCCCCTACCTGGAATTCACTCCCCAACCTCAAAGCATTTATACAGATTGTTGCATCTGCCTAGAACAGTCTCTTCTTGGCTACCTGTAAGTCCCCCCTCACTCACTTTCTGTCTGTACTAAAATGGCTAGATTACGTAGCTCTCTCAACCTGTGTATTCTTCATATCTTATTACCACTTAAAATGAACTTTTCCTGTTAGAATCGTGCCTGACTTGTTTCTTAATGAATATTTGTTGAATGAATCAATAAAAGTTCACTAGCTCAGATAGTAAGTGTCAGAGACTGGATTTGGTCCTAGGTTTCTCTGATTTCTAACTCCATGTGATAGTGAATTTTTCTCCCTCATCCCGCCACAGCCTGTAAGAAAAACAAAACAAGAACAAAAAACAAGCTTGCATAAACCTCATCAGATGTTATCTCAGGTATTTAAGTTGCTCCAGAATTGTTAAGTTCAAGTGTCCTTAATACGGCAAGCCTCAGTGATATTTTGTAACTTAAAGTATTATAAACAAAGGAAGTGATTGAAAAAAGAAACAAATAATATAAATGAACTATTTACATATCTAATAACCAAGTATTCTGGGTATCCCTCCAACTACTTACAATTATCACACAAGTGTGTGAATAGCAAGTCTCTAATATAGCGTGGGATGGAGAAATAGAAGTCTCAGTCATAGGTACTGGTGTTACTTGGGTATTTTCTCTAATCTTCACTGGATTGGCTTCCTTCTATTATAATATTGTTCCCAGGAGAGAACTGCAATGTTCATTACTTATCAAGCTTCTTATGAAATTACCCCACCCACGTTTCTAATTATAAGAGACAGGGTGTCAAATCCACTATTGTATTAATCTATCTCTTGATGTATTTTTATTTTTCCTCTACTTCTGTATCTTTTTTTCCTTTTATGTAAGTATGCATTGCATGACATAGCTCAGTGAGATATTCCTTTGTAACTACAAAGAATAGAAAATTTTAAAATTTTATCTATCACCTTTTTTGTAGACAAGTGCTCTTAATTCTGTGTGTTGTATTTTTTAGATACTTAAAAATTTCCTTTATCTAGCTTGTATTCAATTTTATTTTGTTCTGTGCATGTCTTTCTCATCATCTTTTCCATTTGATCACTAAATTCATAGCTAAGATGTATGTATTTCTTCAAAATGGGTTCTCAAGCATTGTTGAATATATTCAACAGATTAAAATACATATTATATCATCTCTCTTCATACATGCAAACTGATAAATATAAGTGAAACAGTCTTTCATGAATAACTAATTACCTCTCCTCATATGATTCTCTCTTTGCCTTTGTCTCTCTCTTTCTCCTTAAATAAAGTATTTGAGAAAGATATTCCCAGGAGCAATAAAAAAAGAGATTGCTTTGTTTCAAGGCCCCTTTTGTTCTTGAGAATCAATTCTTGTGTTGTATTAACTGTCGTAAAAAATAATTCATGTTTAAATCCTATGCGTAGAAGATTTCATTTAAGTATTTTTAAAGCACTTAAAAAAATTTTTGGCTTGATAGTTTATATTAATAATCTCTATTATTGGGTTGAATAGTTTCTAATTCTGTTAACAGAGATTTACTCAAAATATCTGCTTAATAAAATCACAGCTCAGTGAATTCATAAAAGTTATTCCAAAACAATTTCCATGTAGACTGTTCTCCCCTTTCACTGCTATGAAACTAGCTGGATCATGCTGAGGGGTCATTTATCAAATCTGTGCTAGCTTAGATTACAATTTGGGTTCATTAATAATGAATCTTCATCCCCAAGACAATCAATGACTTCAATATACTCTGAAGTTGGACTTTAGATTCAAATATTCATAAACGTCTTCTTCATGAAAGGGAAATATATTTAAGAACACACCCACTGTTAGTTGAATCCAAAAGGCCAAGAGAGCAGTTAGTAAATTACTTCAAATCGATATATTCTTAAAATACCCTTGTATGTACAGCTAGGTGTTTGTGATGAAATTGTGTAAATATTTTTAAAAACTGTTCCGTCACTTCCCCTCTGGTTAGAGAAATCAGTAAGACATTAGATAGAAGGCTGCAAAGTTGCTGCAATAAAGAGAACAAATTATAGTCGCAAAATTTTACTGTGTGGTGTTAGTTTAGTCCGCAATTCTTTTAAATTCTGATGAAGTTCAATTTTTCTTGCCCTGACACTGACGGACGGTTGTTATTTTTAGACCCGGTGCTGTAAACAAGTCACCAGTTAGAAGTGCCCTGGCTAATGTGGTGGCCGGCACAGCTCTGATGGAGATTACTTGACATTAGGTCAGGCAGAGCAGTAGGCTGGGTCATGCTGCTTTGGCAGCTGGCTTCTTTCTTGACCTTGGACTCTAAAGAAATATGAACCTAATTCAGACCATGCAGCATTGTGGAGGAAATCATTTCTAATGGAGTGTGGTTACAAGATGTTGCAGAAATATATATGTATCATTCCACGCTGGTAATACATCTTCTTTCCATAGAGCAAACAGTGCCCGATTTAACAAGAATGGCCACATTCATCTTGATCTGCCTTGGGTGTTAAACTTTCTATGGTTGCTGAACTGATTTCCTTCACAAAAAAGCAGTCGAATGCTAAAGCATGCTGGAACACCAACAAACAAAAGATTTCTACTTACATAAGGACTGAAATATCACAGCTCTTCATAAAAATTTTCCGATGAGTATCTAGTCATCCTAAAAATAAAAGTTTATGTTATGTTTTGCTTTACCTGGTTTTAAAGACAGGTAAATATTAATGATGCCTGTAGTTAGGGAGAAAAAAAGTATAATAAAAGTTGCTAAAATGGTTTCTTCAAAATTTTGCTTACAAGTATTACAACTAGTGCCTCTATTTGGACTAAAAAGGGGGCATCAAAGTAAATGCAGTGTAATCATGTCGTACAGAAGAAGGCCACCTGCTCAGTATACATTCACTTTCTCTTCCTTAGTAGCACGGCATCTATTTTACTTCATGTGGGATTGTGTCAACTAAGAAAATCCCTATATTTTGCAGCCTTCCTTGCCAATGGGAGTGAGTGCATGAAATGTAAGTGAAGACATTGGTTAAAACCCATGAGACTGCTTTTGAAAGGAGTCCTGTGTTAGCAAGCATATCCCATTTTTCCCTTACTTCCTCCGGCTTCAACCATAATGTTTGGGACTTCAGTAAGCATCGTGTGACAGTGAGGTGACCTCAGGTAAGAAAGTCATATATTAAAAATGACTGAGCAGAAAGACAGAAAGAGTTGCCATAAACTGAGCTCCTCTTGATTTCTTTGAGAAAGAAAATAGAGTAAGCCACTGTTATTAACAGTCACCTTACTAGCCCCAGGATTTCATTTCTACATGACATAACCATGGATTCTGAGAATGGGAAGTTATTCTGTTTACATCTGCTCCTGAGAAAGTGTGGCACTGCCCTCCTGGCCTTAGGTTTTCTCAGAGAATTGTCCAGACCCACCGTGACTGGAGAGAGTGTGTTGTCAGGCAGAGTGGGTCCCACATGCACGGCTCCCATCTTCTCCTGATAGATAGATCTATTAACAATCCATATTCTTCACCTGTGGGTAAATTTACATGACATGACAATTTTGCTGAGGCCCATGTTGTAGGATAATTCACAATATCTCTTCTGCATGTGACAATTACGAGTCAATTGGAAACTTTGGCTGAGAAATAAAATATTTGCTTTCTTTGAAGTGGGGAATAGGAACGGGGCCAAAGATCACATATCAAAGATCGCAAAGCTCATTCGAATCTTTGGTTCCCTCAATTATCTTGTTTCTTGCAGATTCTGTTTATATCATCCATCTTGATCGCAAGCACCCGAGGGCAGGATTCTACACATTACTCTGCTTCTGTGATTAGATGTGTCCTTGGGATAATTATCACTTAACATGTGAAACATTTTTTGCATGACTGGTAAAATGAATTTTACATTAGAAAACATGTTGATTCAAAATTTTTGAGTATGCCAGGCAAACTGACAACACTGTAGTAGTTTATGTAGTTTATGAATATCCCTAAATCATCCCACAAAATATAACATAACAAAAATTATCACAGCCAATTTATGCAATAAAACCAATTGACACAGTCACTTCATGAGCCACAAAACCCATGCAGAGGAATCCAAATCACTAACAGCAACAATATTAGGAAAATAATGGAAAAAGATATCTGGTGGCCTAGCCAAGAGCTTAACAAAAAGTGTCTGAAATACTACGGGAATATTGGAAAACACTCCTGAAAGACACACAAACATAGCGGAAGCAAAAGGCATAACATACTATTGAATAAGAAAATTCAACGCCATAAAAATGTCAGTCCTTCCTAAGTCAACAATACAAAACCAGTAAGAATTACATCTTTGGTTTTTTTTGTTTTTGTTTTTTTAAATTTTCTTTTGGTATCTTAATCTACAATGCCATGAAGGACATTATGTTCACTAGGCTCCCCCCTCACCAAGTCCCTCCCACATACCCGTTCACAGTAACTGTCCATCAACATAGTAAGATGCTGTAACATCACTACTTGTCTTCTCTGTGTTGCACAGCCCCCCCATGCCCCCCCCACACTATACATGTTAATTGTAATGCCCCCTTTCTTTTTTCCTGTCCTTATTCCTCCCTTCCCACCTGTCCTCCCCAGTCTCTTTCCCTTTGGTAACTATTAGTCCATTCTTGGGTTCTGTGATTCTGCTGCTGTTTTGTTCCTTCAGTTTTCTTTTGTTCTTATACTCTACATATGAGTGAAATCATTTGGTACTTGTCTTTCACTGCCTCACTTATTTCGCTGAGCATAATACCCTCTAGCTCCATCCATGTTGTTGTAAATGGTAGGATCTGTTTTTTTCTTATAGCTGAGTAATATTCCATTGTGTATATGTACCACAACTTCTTTATCCATTCATCTACTGATGAACATTTAGGTTGCTTCCATATCTTGGCTATTGTAAATAGTGAAGCGATAAACATAGGAGTGCATCTGTCTTCTTCAAACTGGAGTGCTGCATTCTTAGGGTAAATTCCTAGAAGTGGAATTTCTGGGTCAAATGGTATTTCTATTTTGAGCTCTTTGAGGAACCTCCATACTGCTTTCCACAAAGGTTGAACTAATTTACATTCCCACCAGCAGTGTAGGAGGGTTCCCCTTTCTCCACAGCCTCACCAACATTTGTAGTTGTTTGTCTTTTGGATGGCAGCCATCCTTACTGGTGTGAGATGGTATCTCATTGTGGTTTTAATTTGCATTTCTCTGATAATTAGCGATGTGGAGCATCCTTTCATATGTCTGTTGGCCATCTGAATTTCTTCTTTAGAGAACTGTCTATTCAGCTCCTCTGCCCATTTTTTAATTGGATTATTTGCTTTTTGTTTGTTGAGGTGTGTGAGCTCTTTATATATTTTGGATGTCAACCCTTTATCAGATCTGTCATTTTCAAATATATTCTCCCATACTGTAGGATACATTTTTGTTCTATTGATGGTGTCCTTTGCTGTACAGAAGCTTTTCAGCTTAATATAGTCCCATTTGTTCATTTTTGCTTTTGTTTCCCTTGCCCAGGGAGATATATTCATGAAGAAGTCACTCATGTTTATGTCTAAGAGATTTTTGCCTATGTTTTTTCCAAGAGTTTTATGGTTTCATGACTTACATTCAAGTCTTTGATCCATTTCGAATTTACTTTTGTGTATAGGGTTAGACAGTGATCCAATTTCATTCTCTTACATGTAGCTGTCCAGTTTTGCCAGCACCATCTGTTGAAGAGACTGTCATTTCCCCATTATATGTCCATGGCCCCTTTATCGAATATTAGTTAACCATATATGTTTGGGTTAATGTTTGGAGTCTCTATTCTGTTCCATTGGTCTGTGGCTCTGTTCTTGTGCCAGTACCAAATTGTCTTGATTACTGTGGCTTTGTAGTAGAGCTTAATGTTGGGGAGTGAGATCCCCCCAACTTTATTCTTCCTTCTCAGGATTGCGTTGGCTATTCGGGGTCTTTGACAGTTCCATATGAATTTATGAACTATTTGTTTCAGTTCATTGAAGAATGCTGTTGGTAGTTTGACAGGGATTGCATCGAATCTGTATATTGCTTTGGGCAGGATGGCCATTTTGATGATATTAATTCTTCCTAGCCAGGAGCATGGGATGAGTTTCCATTTGTTAGTGACCTCTTTAATTTCTCTTAAGAGTGTCTTACAGTTTTCAGGGTATAGGTCTTTCACTTCCTTGGTTAGGTTTATTCCTAGGTATTTTATTCTTTGTGATGCTATTGTGAATGGAATTGTCTTCCTGATTTCTCTTTCTATTGGCTCATTGTTAGCGTATAGGAAAGCCACAGATTTCTGTGTGTTAATTTTGTATACTGCAACTTTGCTGAATTCTGATATTAGCTGAAGTAGTTTCGGAGTGGTGTCTTTAGGGTTTTTTATGTACAATATCATGTCATCTGCAAATGGTGACAGTTTAACTTCTTCTTTACCAATATGGATTCCTTGTATTTGTTTGTTTTGACTGATTACCATGGCTAGGACCTCCAGTACTATGTTGAGTAACAGTGGGGAGAATGGGCATCCCTGTCTTGTTCCCGATCCCAGGGGAAAAGCTTTCAGCTACTCGCTGTTAGTTATGATGTTAGTTGTGGATCTATCATATATGGCCATTATTATGTTGAGGTACTTGCCCTCTATACCCATTTTGTTCAGAGTTTTTATCATGAATGGATGTTGAATTTTGTCAAATGCTTTTTCAGCATCTATGGAGATGATCATGTGGTTTTTGTCCTTCTTTTTGTTGATGTGGTGGATGATGTTGATGAATTTTCGAGTGTAGGTTTTCATAGTATTCTCTAATAATTCTTTGTATTTCTGTGGGGTCCGTCATGATTTTTCCTTTTTCCTTTCTCATTTCTGATTCTGTTGATGTGTGTTGACTCTCTTTTCCTCTTAATAAGTCTAGCTAGAGGCTTGTCTATTTTGTTTATTTTCTCGAAGAACCAGCTCTTGGTTTCATTGATTTTTGCTATTGTTTTATTCTTCTCAATTTTATTAATTTCTTCTCTGATCTTTATTATGTCCCTCCTTCTGCTGACCTTAGGCCTTATTTGTTCTTCTTTTTCCAATTTCGGTAATTGTGACATTAGACCATTCATTTGGGATTGTTCTTCCTTCTTTAAATATGCCTGGATTGCTACATACTTTCCTCTTAAGACTGCTTTTGCTGTGTCCCACAGAAGTTGGGGCTTAGAGTTGTTGTTGTCGTTTGTTTCCATGTATTGCTGGATCTCCATTTTGATTTGGTCATTGATCCATTGATTATTTAGGAGCGTGTTGTTAAGCCTCCATGTGTTTGTGAGCCTTTTTGCTTTCTTTGTACAATTTATTTCTAGTTTTATGCCTTTGTGGTCTGAAAAGTTGGTTGGTAAGATTTCAATCTTTTGGAATTTTCTGAGGCTCTTTTTGTGGCCTAGTATGTGGTCTATTCTGGAGAATGTTCCATGTGCACTTGAGAAAATGTGTATCCTGTTGCTTTTGGATGTAGAGTTCTGTAGATGTCTATTAGGTCCATCTGTTCTAGTGTGTTGCTCAGTGACTCTGTGTCTTAACTTATTTTCTGTCTGGTGGATCTGTCCTTTGGAGTGAGTGGTGTGTTGAAGTCTCCCGAAATGAATGCATTGCATTCTATTTCCTACTTTAATTCTGTTAGTATTTGTTTCACATATGTTGGTGCTCCTGTATTGGGTGCACGTATATTTATAATGGTTATATCCTCTTGTTGGACTGAGCCCTTTATCATTATGTAATGTCCTTCTTTATCTTTTGTTACTTTCTTTATTTTGAAGTCTATTTTGTCTGATACTAGTATTGCAACACCTGCTTTTTTCTCTCTGTTGTTTGCATGAAATATCTTTTTCCATCCCTTGACTTTAAGTCTGTGCATGTCTTCAGGTTTGAGGTGAGTCTGTTGTAAGGGCACATGGATGGGTCTTGCTTTCTTATCCATTCTATTACTCTGTGTCTTTTGATTGGTGCATTCTGTCCATTTACATTTAGGGTGATTATGGAAAGGTATGTACTTATTGCCATTGGAGGCTTTAAGTTTGTGGTTACCAAAGGTTCAAGGTTAGCTTCTTTACTATCTTACTGTCTAACTTAACTCGCTTATTGAGCTATTATAAACACGATCTGATGATTCTTTATTTCTCTCCCTTCTTATTCCTCCTCCTCCCTTCTTCATATGTTGGGTGTTTTGTTCTGTGCTCTTTTTAGGAGTGCTCCCATCTAGAGCAGTCCCTGTAAGATGCCTGGTAGAGGTGGTTTGTGGGAGGCAAATTCCCTCATCTTTTGCTTGTCTGGGAATTGTTTAATCCCTCCTTCATATTTAAATGATATTCGTGCTGGATACAGTAGTCTTGGTTCGAGGCCCTTCTGTTTCATTGCATTAAGTATATCATGCCATTCTCTTCTGGCCTGTAGGGTTTCTGTTGAGAAGTCTGATGATAGCCTGATGGGTTTTCCTTTGTAGGTAACCTTTTTTTTCTCTCTGGCTGCCTTTAATACTCTGTCCTTGTCTTTGATCTTTGCCATTTTAATTATTATGTGTCTTAGTGTTGCCCTCCTTGGATTCCTTGTCATGGGAGTTCTGTGTACCTCTGTAGTCTGAGAGGCCATTTCCTCCCCTAGTTTGGGGAAGTTTTCAGCAATTATTTCTTCAAAGACACTTTCTATCCCTTTTTCTCTTTTTTCTTCTTCTGGTACTCCTATAATTCATATATTGTTCCTTTTCGATTGGTCACTCAACTCTCTTAGAAATCTTTCATTCCTGGAGATCCTTTTATCTCTCTCTGCATCAGCTTCTCTGCGTTCCTGGTCTCTGTTTTCTAGTCCATTAATGGTCTCTTGCATCTCGTCCATTCTGTTTTGAAGTCCTTTCAGAGCTTGTGTTTTTTCTGTATTCTCCTTCCTTAGTTCTTGCATATTTCTCTGGAAGTCCATCAGCATGGTTATGACTTTTGTTTTGAATTCTTTTTCAGGAAGACTGGTTAAATCTATCTCCCCAGGTTCCTTCTCAGGGGAAGATGTAGCAGATGTGGAAGCTGTCTGGGTTAGTCTTGTCTGGATCATATTTTTTTGCCTTTTCATGTTGACAGGTGCAGTGGTGAGCTATTGACTCTCTGTCAGCTGGGAGAGCCAACCTTTCCACTTGCTCCTGGCCTTTCTTCACTGGGACAACTGCGACCCCTAGTGGCTTGTGTTGGGCAATTGCGTGTAGACTGGGTCTCTGTATCTTGCCCGGCCGGTATGGAGGAAGCTCCCTTGCTGTGGGCGTGGCCAGCCTCAGGCCGCTGCTCTGCTATGGCGGGGCCCCAGAGGGGTAATGGACGGGATGCTGTTTGGCTGTTAATCTCCGTGAGGGGTCTCAGAGCTGTTGCCCAGGGGGTTAGTGTGCCCGGAGTTCCCTGGAATTTCCAGCTGCTGGACTGTGACCCAGGATGCTTCCTTCCAGTGGTGAGGTACCTGTCCCTTTAAGACTTTCAAAAAGCACTCGCTTTTCTTTGTCCCAGGGGCGCCGGCTTTGGGACCTGCTCACAGGTCTTAGTGTCCTACTTCCCTAGTATCCAGGGCCCTGCGCATGCACTGTGTCTGCGCTGTGGTGCGGGTGGCTGGGGCTGGGTGCTCGGCAGTCCTGGGCTCCGTCTCCCTCCCGCTCTGCCTATTCTTCTCCCGCCGG
Source organism: Manis pentadactyla (assembly GCF_030020395.1). Classification (NCBI taxonomy): domain Eukaryota; kingdom Metazoa; phylum Chordata; class Mammalia; order Pholidota; family Manidae; genus Manis; species Manis pentadactyla. The sequence continues at coordinate 11,342,431 of NC_080034.1, forward strand.
GAGCTGGGGGGGGGAGTCGTGCTCGGGTCCCGCCGGGCCGGGGCTTGTATCTTACCCCCTTTTCCCAGGCGCTGGGTTCTCGCAGGTGTGGATGTAGTCTGGCTGTTGTCCTGTGTCTTCTGGTCTCTCTTTTAGGGATAGTTGTATTTGTTGTATTTTCAAAAATATATATGTTTTTGAGAGGAGATTTCCACTGTCCTACTAGCGCCGCCATCTTGGCTCTGCCCCTGTATTTGTTTATATTTGTTTGTCTGCTTATTTTGCTGTGAGTCAGACAAAGCTGATCATAACAATCAGTTTGAATAATCAGCAAGGACAGGAAATTTTGAAAAAGAACAGCAATGAGGGGTGCTGTCTTTATGAAATATTCAAACATATTTAAAACCTCAATAATTAAAAAATAATGTTGGTATATAAATAGGCAGCTCAACCAACAGAGCAAATAAATTACATACAAACCCCACTTCATATATATATGTAATATGCAATGAAATTAGCTCTTTTAAATTTGTAATAAAAATTGTCTTTTTCAAAAGCTTTAAAGGGATAACTGGTTTACTATAGAAAAAATATATAATTGAACACATTTTTCAGAACTTACACCAGATTATCCCAAAATGACCAGAGATTTAAATCTAAAAATCTAAAATATTCAGGACATAAGCAAAAACATGGTAAATGTATCTGTAACTCAGGAGTGGAGTAAATTTTTCCTATTGATTATTCAAAACCCAGATGCAACAGTAGAAAGATAGATAAATTTGACTGTAACATAAGCAAACGTTTGGATAACTAAAAACACCATAAGCAAATTTTATTTATATGAGAAATATCCTTAATATATAAAATATAAATATCCTTATAAAAAGAGCTTCAAAAAAATGGAGAGAAAAGGCCTGAAAACTTGATGGAAGCAGATAAAAAATATGAAAATATCCACAAAGGAAAAAAAAAAGAAATGCAAGTTGCCTTTACAATGTAAAAAGAGACTCAACTTCATTCATGGTAATAGAATGCCATTAGAGGTACACTCTCTTGAACATCTTCTATTTTATTTTTTTATTATTCATTTTTCTTTAGACAAGTATCATTGATATAAAATCTTATATTGGTTTCAAGTATACAACACAGTGATTCAACAATTATCCGTATAATTAAATCCTCACCCCTCACTAGTATATTACTGTCAACAGAGGAAGATGTTACAAAATCACTGGCTCCATGCTCCATGCTGTACTACCATCCCCATAACCAACTTACGTTATGATTGAAAATTTTTGTGCTCCTTTATCCTCCTTATTATCCCCACTCAACCACCCCAACCCCTCCTGCATAGTAACCACCAGTCACTTCTCAGTGTCTATAAGACTACTGCTAATTTGTTCATTTTGTTTTGTTTTTACATCCCACATGTAAGTGAAATCGTATGGTATTTGTCTTTCTCTGCCTTGCTTATTTCACTTAACATAATACATTCTAGTTACATCAATGTTGTTGCGGATGGCAGGATTTCTTTCTCTTTTTTTTGGCTGAATAAATGATATTCCATTGTGGATATGATTATCCATTCATCTACTGATGGACACTTAGGTTGCTTCCATGTTTTGGCTTTTATAAATAATGTGGTGATGAACCTAGGGATGAATATATCTTTTCGAATTAGTGATTCCATGTCCCGAGCCACCATGCATGCTACATTTTATATGATATATATTATTGGTTTTCTCCACTGCTGAAATTTTTGGAGAGGAAATTAGTAATCATAAGACAAATCTTTATAGGTGGGAAGAAAAAGGGCTCAAAAACCTGAAACAGAAGACATCTACTTCAGTTCCTCAAGCATTGAGGTGTTCACACAGTTTTGGATATTTTTGGCAGTCTGGAGTAATTCCAACATTTGAGCCTATGAAACAAAAAGAGAATAATTTGACATAATGGAGGATAATCTGATTTACAAAGTGTACTTTTTAAAATCGTAATCTCTCCTGAAAAAATAATTTCCTAGTGATATCTAGACTAGTGAATTGGTTTCCCTGCCTTTTCCAGCTTGCAGAGATGTATTTTTTTGTCTCATGATCAAGATGTATTCTAGCTCTGTAAACCTAAAAGGCAAAAACTAAAACCAAAAGAGCAACGATGAGATCTAACTAATTGATTGTGGTTTCCAAACATCAATTCCTACTAAAAGAAACAATGGCTTCTGATAGAGGTGTTTATTTTAGAGCTGCAGTGAGAAATATACAGGATGAGCTTGAAACATTTTCTAATACCAGGAATCAAAGCTCTTAAAGGCAACTGCCATCACATCAAAAGGAGGCAGGAAGGCAACTTAGAGGCCTGACCTAACCGGAACAATTGGATGACCCATAAAAATAAGTTCCGTGGATTGAAGCACATTAAATTAATCAGTCACTGATTCTAGAAAAGAGTTATAAGACAATCACCTTTAGAGGCTACTGAGGAACCAACTAATTATTTAGACAATTGGGTAATAAAGGAAAACAATAAAGAAGTTCCCTCCTCTATAAAAATTGAGGGAAAACAAATATTTGAATGAGAAGTTGCTGTTTATGAAAACATTTCAGCTAACAAACAGTAAAATGTAAAATTTCAATATCAGCATTTTGCAAACCCTTGAAGGTTTGAAAGTTTTCAATTTTTTTAAGCAAAGATAAAAAATGATTAATTTAGTCACTCTTATATTCCTTTATAAGAAGCATCATCCTACATTTATTTATCTATTCTTGCTGTGATACATTCTTAATTTTTTTCCCCTGAAGTTTCAAAAACTCTCTGACTCTCCATGTTCAAGTTTCCACTTTACTGTTTATTGACTGTGTGAGCATGGGAAAATTACTCAAGTTACTTTTTTGCTCAATCTCCTCTTTTAAAAAATAGAGATAATGATATTAATAAATACCTTGTAGAATTTATGGCTGTTAAGTGAGAACTAAAACATACAAAGTTTAGAGAAGTAACTGGCACATTGTAAGAAGCTTTCAGTAAATGCTCATGATTATTATGATCATCTTCACCATTAAAATGGTGTTGATTGATAAACCTTCTGGCAACTTTTTCTGTTATTTTTATTTGACAACCCAGCACCTTTGGAACACCTTTCCTACATCCTGGGGGTTTTAGGAAGAAGGTAGAAACCAGAAACACTTTCTCAGCCTCACTTGCAGAAAGGGACTGATCATGTGATCCAGGTTCCACACAAAACATAGGTGAGGCTTCCGGGCAGAAGCCAGGGTCCTGCGGTGGCTGCATTCTGGCCAGGGTGACCTCAAAAGCACTGGTCATTTGAGAACAGCATGCACAGATGTTCTGGTGTCCAGAACAAAAATGGAAACATTTAAAAAAATTTGTTCAAATATTTTGTCTACTCACTACCCTTTCTGGGATTCCTATTATGCATATTTGACAAGCCACTCGATTTTGTCCTAAAGTTTATGGTGACTCTGTTCATCTTTTTGTAAGGTCTGTTTTTTGGCAGGGAAGGGTGGTCTATTTACTTTGAGATAGTTCCTTTTACTATTTTTCATATGCATCAATTTTTTTTTTCTGTGCTAACTCATCATCAGTGAATCCTATCCAGAGTATTTTTCACTGGATATATTGAATTTGAATTTTTATTTTTAGAAATTCCACCTGGGCATATTTTGCATCTTTTGTTCCTCTCCTCATGTGTTCATGTTTCCTTCTACCTACATGAGCAGACAAAGCCTATTTATAGAAGCAGTTTTACCATCTTTGTGTATGAATTTGATACTTTCAGTCATCTGTGGGTCAGCTTTTATTGAGTGATATTTTTCCTAATTAAGGATTGTATTTTCAAGCTTCTTTGTGTGTCTGTTTAATTTTGATTGGATGCTTAACACTGTGATTTTTATGTTGTTGCATGTTGGATTGTGTGTGTTACTTTAAATAGTATTGGATTTTCCTTGGCATTCATTTAACTAACTTGGGATAGGTTTGATTTTTTTGTAGCTTGCAGTTAGCTTTTTTGGGGGATGGTCCAGAACAGCTTTGGTCAAAGACAAAAGTCCCACTAGGTGATTTTTTTCTTAAGACTCTATCCAATGTCTCGTATGCTCTGTAGTCTTTATACCTTTTCTGGTATGACATGAATCCTTTAAAGCCATATGGTAGGTTCTTGGAATTATTTATTTTACTGTTCTTCAGTAGTTCATTTCCAAGCCTAAGGTACTTTCTTCTCATGCATGCAAAGAATTGAGGCATCATCTACAGATACTGGGAAATTTTCTATAACTCTATTCTTTGTCTTATTCTTCCCTGAAAATTATAATTCACTTAGCCTCTCTAGTCTCCCATGTCTGCGTCCTAATCTCAGTTAGATTGTTGAGTTCTCTTGGGATTCAACTCTCAGCACTGCAGACTTACATCTGTATCCAGGAAATAAGCTGGGGGTAAGGCATGCTTCTTTTTTCCTCTTTTTTCTTAGTCCTGGGACCATCTTCTGTGCACCATCTAAATGTCATCATCTTGTCTAGCCAGTCCAGTTTTCTAATGGCTTGAGAGAGGAGGGTAATGAAGATTACTCTGTCAGGTTTGAAAGTGCCAGAAGTCTGAAACCCCTGTTAATAAAGCAAATAAACATCATCTACTTTGCTTGAAATGGGGGTGAAAAGCTGGGGTTGCTGCCCTCTAAACATCTTTTCTGCCTCACATTATCTGCATTATAAACTACTAGACCCAAGAACTTTGGGAAAGATGGATCATAATTTGAAAATAGCTCCTCTAAGAATATCATATCCACAAAAATAAACCTTACTAACAAGTGAGTACTTAAAAATACATGTTCATTAATTCAATGTATTAACTGAATATTCACTATGCTTTAGGTATTGCAGAATACTATGATGTGCCCAGTATGTTCTCAGCCTAGTAACACAGAGACAGATGTAAGAAAATAACAAAGCTGTATTTACAAACAAATGCTAGCAAAGTTGTATAATGGAAAGGTGCACATAGAAAATTTAAGGTTTTACTGAAAAGATAACATTTGTTTTGAATGAACAGTGGGGAGATACTAGCCAGATAATATGGAATGAGGCATCCTAGGGAAGAGGAAAGAGTGGCAAAAAGCAATAGCTTGAAACAGGTTGGGTTGCCCTGGAAACCACAAAGAGCCCTAATAACTTGAAAGTGCTCGATGTGTGGGTCACCCCAGAAAGGAAGGCAGGAACTGGGCCGGAGGTCATTCTATTCAGGAATTTAGATTTTATAATTACGTTGATACTGAGCCATTGACTGTGCTTTAACAGACTTACTGATTAGAAAGATAACATTACTTGCAATTTGGCAAATGACATAAGACCAGCATTCTTTTTTTTTTTTTTTTTTAAATAAACACCATGACCAAGTGGGACCCATTCCCGGAATGCAAGGAAGGTTTGACATACAAAAAATAAGACCAGCATTCTTAACACTGGCTGCAAATTACAATCTTCTAGAAGCTTTAAGAAAGTATAGATGCATAGGAAATACCTGCCTAAGATTCTGATTCTGATTTTGAGTCCTTGTCCAGGTACAGTATTTCTTCAAAGTTCCATATATTCATATAATTTGAGGCAAAACCTGAAAAGAATAGTTATAAGAGAAGGACTTGAAATTAAGCAATATCTTCTTCTTACTATGGTAGAATTGATAGATGACTATAACTATGCAAAATCAAGTCACTGTGCAAAGAGGAGAGTAGGAAGCAATAGGCAAGTAAGTATTGGAGACATGGTCCTCAAAGCTTGATGTGCTTATGAATCTGGGGATATTTGTCTAGAATGTAGATTTTTTAGGTCAGAGAATGTTTAATATCTTGATCTGGGCAATGGTCACATGAATGTATACGCATGTCAAAATTCATCAAGCTATACACTAAGTTTTGTATATTTTATTATATATACCTCAGTATAAAAAAAATTAAAAAGGAGAGTGAGCCCTCCTGTTAACTAACTATGGACCTTGGGTGACATGATGTGTCAGTGTAGGTTCATCCACTGTAGCAAGCATAGTACTCTGATAGGAAGTGTTGATAATGGGGAAGGCTTTGCATGTGTGGGGGTAGAAGGTATATGGAAATCTCTGTACTTCCTGTCAGTATTGCTGTGAAACTAAAGCAAAACATCGCTGCTCCATGCTCCAAATACAAGCTATGATGAAAAAATTCAAAGTTAAATTTCTTACATAATACAAAATTTTTTTTATATAATACAAATGAAATTTTAAAATAATGATAACTGAAAGTGAAAGGAAATTCTCCCACACATTTTTCTCTACTTAACCAACATACATATTCATAAATTAGTAGATCTATAAACAAAAATATTTCTGTACATAAAAGCACCCTTTTATTTAATAAACAAAACATATAAGTGATTGACTTGGTTGGTATCAGCTCTGTTTTGCTCAAGTCACTGTATTGATTGGTTTTTGACAAATTTATTTTATTTACTTCATGCAATTTTCTTAATAGTGGGTTATTATTTATTTTAATCAGAACTTTAGAAAGATTGAATCTTTATATTCATAAATCTAACCACATTAATATTTTTCTTCCCAGAAATAGTAGTAATGTTCGGAAAGATATTTTCTTTGGTAGCATTAATTCTTCTCTGGTACATAATATTGCAAAAGAGAAATATTGTTGATTTAAATACTCTACTTTGAAGATTAGATTGATGAAATCTGTATTTCAGAATGTTTATTTTAATGGAATCTATCAGGCATCTAACCGTAATGTCCATGTTTGGATTATTTTCAAATGTTTATCATTCTTGATTGTTTAACGAAGGTTGCAATTTCCTCACTTTTTCTGAGGCAACAGTTGTTTTTGGCTTCAGGGTTCCTGTGTGGCACGGGGCCTGTAAGGTAGAAAATCCTTGAGAGCAGCGGTACTTGGAATTATTTCAGTTAATTAGAAGAGATTTCCTTCTTTATAAAATGCTTAATCTACCATGTGGACAAGTAAATCAAGTATGAAGTAGGGAGAAGCCAAGAAAAAAGAGTAAAGTGGAAGGATGCTTTGGTAAGAGTAAAACTATGTATTATTTTTGAGTCTACCTTCTGAGCAAAGTCAGTAATAGCACACATAGTCTACCCATAGCTACATGAGTTGTAATTAATAAAACTTAATAGAACATTACATGTGAAAGGTTACTGAAGATCAACTATTTAATATTTTAAACTAACAGTTCCCTAAAAATCGTATGAAATAGCATTGGCTTGTTTCCTATGAAATTCAAATTAGAGAGATTTGTCTGGCTAATGTTAGGTTACCTTTCTAAGACTTGAACTTTGGCTAGAATGTATGTGGACACTAAGAAAATACAGGAGCAGAGGAAAAGAAGGAGAAAGCTAAATGAGTTCAGATTATTTAAAACATTACTAAGGAAAGGTTGCAGAGAATAAAGAAAGGCAGATAATGCACCAGCAAGCAAGAAAGGAATAAGAGCCCATTGGATAAAGCTAAAGTTGTACAAAGATATGTTTTGACCTCCATCTCTGATATGTAGCTCCACTGTCCATCAATCCATTGGACAGAAACATGGGACTCCATCAGTTACCCTGCTCCAAACACAAGAGGGCTTTCTTAGAATGAAGAAATTGTCACCTTCCACTTTTTCCTGTAAATTAATGTTCTAATTCAGGGGTAAATAAAGGATGTAGTCTATGGGCTAAATCCAGTCTGCATTAGATTTTACATGGTTGGAAAGAAAATAATAAGCATACTAAGAATACTAATAGTTCACAACATGTAAAAATGATATGAAATTCAGATTTTGGTGTCCATAATAATGTTTTATTGGAGTACAGCCATACTAATTTATTTATGCTAATTGTCTATGATTTCTTTTGCATTACAACAGCAGAGTTGAGTGTTTGCAATAGAGAGCTTATGACTCACAAAGTGTAAAATATACATAGTCTGTCCTTTTGCAGAAAAACTTTGACAACCCCTGTGCCAATACCAGGAATATATCATGTTTACACAGACCAAGGATCTTGCTAAGAAGCCAAAACTTACACTCTTAAATATGACGAGTTCTATACTCATCATTTCTCCATAGGTAGCATTAATTCTCATTTGTATGTGTATCTTCGATCTTCTCCTCATAACAAAATCTTTGAGGGTGAGTTCATTGCCTCATGTATTCTAGTTAACTATTGCTTCAATATTTCTATAGCCCTTACATTTCACTGACTCCCAAATTGTTTAGGCAAACAAGTAAATAGCATATCTGTATAATGGAGACATAGTAAATATCAATTACCTTTCTGTACTCTTAATTTTATCATTTTTTTGTGAGGGATAGTGTTCTCATAAAATGAGGTTGAATAAATAAATGAATGAAATGGAAAATTTATCTTAATATACTTCATTATTTGGTCCTCTGCATGTGTGTCTGTATGTTTAAATTTTTTTCCAAAAGCAAGTTGTTTCTTGTACTTCGCTATCTTCCAATATTTACTTTCTGAATTGTGGTGATAGCTATATTATCAAAGCAATTTATAAGTATATGTAAGAGAAAGAAAATTGTAATTTATGAGTCCAAAGCCTTCCATGTTCTCTTCTACTCTCAATTTAAAGAAAGATAAGATTGGAAATTCAATACCCGTATCAATTCTCTAGAATAAATTGATGAGATTTGAAAAAAACAAAACAAAAAAACACTTTTCCTGGGTTCTGTGCACTGCAGGGTATGTTGCTGCCAGTCCTTCACTGATCTAGGGGTTGAATGTGGCCAATGTGTCAAAATTATTTTTTGGGTCATTTCCACCCTTATAATGGGTATCATGGGGAGAAAAGGGTGTTGTTTTTCCAATAAAACATAGGAAATACATTAGCAACACATGCAATGGGGGAGATGAAGAGAGCATTAGTATTTGGACAAGCTTGCCTTTACAGCTTTCTAAAAATACAAGTAACGGATTGAGCTTGGAATGGGAAAGTAACAGGAGCCAGGAAATTATGGTTTTATCTGCATAAACCAGGGGTTGTGGCGGTGGTATTTGGACTTAGTACTCAGCTGCAGGTGGGAGCATCTTCACCACAGCTTCCTGAATCTTGCACTTACACTATGATACACTAAAACAGGATGTTGTGCAAGCTGATATATTTCTTGAAATACCACCAGAAAGTTAGATGGATATTATAAAGGTCATGCTGAATTTGAAATTACTCCCTGCCTCCCACCACCCCAGAGAACATCAAATTCAAAGCTGCATATTCCTGAGAAAAAGCAGAAGTCTGTATGGCAAAATTCAAGTTAACTAAATAGAAATGGGAAAAATGGCTTGGTGCAATTACTGATTGAACCTGTTCTTTAATTTGTCTTTAAAGGTACCTAGTTTTGAAAGAAATTTTGGAGGCCATTCTGGGAAGGGAGAGAAAGTCAGTGACAAATTGTTCAAGGCTGCAGTATATTCCTGTCAATCGGCACCTGATAAAGAAGGGCTAAAAAGGACTTTTGAGAGGTCACACTTAAACTTACTTTTTTTAAAGTGAGAAATTCCAGTTTGGTGAGGTATTAATGACCTGTGCAAAGTCAGTGGAGAAGCAGAACCAGAATCCACGACTCTCAAGTGCCGTGTGCCTCTCTGGCTCTATAGGCAACGTATATTCACTTTCATAACAAAATATTTCTTCCAGTCATTGAAAATCATTATTCTTATTTGCCTACAAACCAAGTAATACAATATTCTGAGGTATTTATTTAATCACTACATCTTTTTCTAATAGTTACGTGAATTTTCAGTGAACCTATCTCATTATTGCTATTGACATCGCTAAATCTTAATTTTCATATAGCTGGTTTAAGTAGATATCATTACCAACTATATTAAAAGCTATCCAAACACTTGAAACCAATTGATTGGTATCCCCTCAAATCACCAATCTTGCAAAAAGAAATAAAATACTTAGCAGAACGGGCTTAAATTCTTAAATGAAAACTCTCAAATGCTACAGTTTGAACTACAGACCTCTAAAGCTCTCTCAGGAGTTTTAATTAAGGATAATGCTGTTCTCTTCAGAGAGAGACACTCTTTAAAACTTTATGGAAAAAAAAGCAATAGATCTTAAATCCATGTGTGAACTCAGAGAGAAATACTACATCCTAATCCTCCTGCTATAATTGAAGCTATTTTTGAAGATTTAATTCTCACTCCTCCCTTTCTGCCAAAGGCTAATACTTTTGCATGCCAATGATAAGGTTCAATACCCACGCGAGCTCAGAGATATCCTCCTTGGGGCTTTAGGAAGCAATGCTGTAGATAAAGATAGAATTGCCTCTATTATATGAAGAGGAATTATGTATGCAATATACAGTGCTTTCTCCTTTTAATTATCCCCATGCTTTTTATTCAAAGGACTTTGAGCCTTCTCCCAAAGAGGCACTCTAGTTTGCCTTAGACAACTCTTTCCATTCTTACCTGCTGGTATTCATTCACCAGACCACTGAATAAAAAAGAAAAAAAGTATGTAAGTCAGTACAATATCCAAGACCTCACCCATAGTACAAAACTGGCTCACAGCTATGTTGTTGATATCACAGAATATTAGGAAATACGGTTTTGGTATTGTTCTAATTGATTGGTAACATTTAAGGTAGATGGTACCACATTGAAATAATTTGTCCTTAAAAAATTGACCAGCTAATACGGAGGCTGTATTTCTGTATAGAAAAATTAACTTCTATGTTTGGGTGTTTCATGGTGTCTCCAGTTCACACATCCCAGCCATTCAGAGTAAGCCAACATCTTCCACTGCTTGTATAGCTTTTGAGCTTTCCACATCTTAAGTAAACTTTAGCATTTATGCATATGATATTCATGTTCTCACTATTTGAAAGCAAAACTCAAGGTCCAGAATATAAACTAATATTTCACTTTAACATGGACCGAGTTAACTTTACACCTGCTGTACCATCACGTGCAGTAGAGTGTCATTAATTAGAGACTGGGCGCAGCCCGTTTCCAGTTTCTTCATCTCATTCCAACTTGGTCTTTCTCAATTCATCACATGTTCAATAACAACACAAAAATAAGTAAACAAAAAACAAATATTAAAACACTATTTTTTACTTTGAAAAATGACACTAAGGAAAAGTCCAAATTCAATCCTCCTTATAGAAAATAAGAAATAATGACTATATCTACTGTGTTTATGAATATGTGGTGAATATATGATGTGTATTATGAATACACCAAATAATGAATATATGGTGTGGTTAGTGGCATGGTGTTATATTCGACAGTGGGCTAGATTTGTGCCATGATGAAACCACCATAGTCATTTTTTGAAAACTGAAAAGGTAATTTTTACAATATTTTTGATGAATGTTACAGCTAAAGCAAAATGGTTCATCAAGTGAAAGTGAAACCTTAAGTGTGAATTAAAATTGTACTTTACTCCAGATGTGAGTATCATGCCCAAAGAATATATAGCTTTCCTTAAGAGAGTGGTTTTATAAAACTCCAAAAGACTGCACAAATACTCCCTACATTACTGAAAGGTAAATTTGACTAAAGGGGTGTTATTTCAAGTGAAATTTAATTGGAAGTTTTTAAGAAGTATTTTTTTTTGCATAATCCATTCATTTATACCACAAATATTTATTGAGTGACTATTCTATGCCAAATATCTTTCTTTGCTTTTATGACTCTTGCAGTCCAGTGGGGAAGATAGACATCAAACAATTAACCACACAGATATATAGATTTCACTGAAAAATCAATGGCTACCAAGTAAGGGAAAGATGGATGGTGGGGATGGTAGGGGAAAGTTGTCAAACTGTTAATGAGTGCTGAGTTTATATTTAAATAATAGTAATTTCATATTTATATTATTTAACATGTATTATATATTTATTATATACAATAATAAATATATTTATATTAATATTTATGTGCATTGTTGTGGGTAAAATTGCAACATTTCCAGAATCTCTTGCCTGGCCTTAGAATAGGTGTTTCCAAGGGGTGGAGAGAAGTAGTTCATTTCCATATCAATAGGTGATTACAAGGGCTAGCAGGGCTTATCTGGATTGGAGAGGTTGGGTGGGACCCCATTTTTCTGGAGCCCAGTCCTGAGAGACAAGACATGAGCAGAAGTAGATGATTGCTTTTAAGCAATGAATGGGTTTCTTCCACTTTATTTCTCCCTTTGACTGATTTTGGTTTCAAAGGTATTTTGCCCTGGGATTTTCCCCTGGAGTTACAATTGTACATATATTTTTATATATTTTATATATAAATACTTGTTTATTATTTGTTTACAGTCTTCCCTTGCAGAATGGATGAAGCCTCTGTTTTATTTACTTACATGGTTTTAGCATTTTTAAATGAGTTAATAAGTAGAAAGTGAATATATGAATAAGCAGGGTATATTAAGAATGATAACTAAAACCTAAATCTTAGTTTTCTTATCTGTTAAATGTGAATTATAGAATTTCATGTTTGAGGACATTTCATGGTTGAATGAAATAATGTGTGCAGAATACCTGGGCTCTACTTTACTGAACCCATAGAAAATAAGGGGTCCAAAGCCAACTTTTTCTCTTATAGCTATTAGGATTCTGAATTTCACTACACCATTATGTACATGATCACATAAAAGCACTAATACTTTGCCTTAGCTTGAAAATGTTTATACTTAAATCTCAAGAAATGAAAGGAGACACAAAGTATGAAATACTTAAAAAGCATTCAAGGTTTAAATATAAGATAGTTGAGATCTTGAAAGTAGATATTGTTAGTGATTTCTTGAATTGCCTCATTTAATGTCACAAGAGCCCCTGGAGTAATTGGATTACTTGTCCCACTGTACTTAGTAAAGGAAAGAATTATTCAGGCCTGATGATTTATCCATAGAAATAATCTGCAGAAAGAAGACTTGAGTGCTGAACCAATTTTATGCTGTCAACATCTAAGAGTGTTGCCTAAGGGAAAGCATAAAAGCTGGGGGTCTGAGAAATTCTAAGAATTTTCTAAGAAAGTTTTACTGCTTTTTATTAAAATAATGATAATGGTGCTGGGCTACATTTTCTTCCCAAGAACTTAAAAAAGAAATCACAATTTGAATAAAAGATGATGAATTGGGCAAGCATGGGAACATGAGTTTTAAAGGGGTATTAAACTGTTCAATCATTTATTCAGATGAGATTCGTGTCATGAGTGAGTAAAGCTTTTGCGACTAAGCTTGCCCTGAGGACCATAGTCAAGAACAAAATGGGTCTTATGTCTTCATGGAGATGTGAGTGTTACAGGGCATAACGACCTTAAACAAACTTGCCAAAAATCTTTTTAAAAATAAACATCTATTTAAAAGTGCTATGCATGTGGAAGAAACAACTGCATCTACATTCCAAGGAGGGAAAAACAGAAATACTGCCTCAGATTTAACTTAAATTGTAATTAGGGCATTTTTCTTGGACAGAGTGAAATTTCGGTAAAGGCCTACAAAGCTAGTTGGAGGTAGCCAGGAAATATGAGGAAGTTATAAGATTGCACCCATGACTAAAGGACCAGCATGGACACATTCCTGAGGCAAGAGTTATTTGAGTCTATATGAAGAAAGAAGTGTAGCGTGCCCGGGTAACAGATATGAAGTAGGTACATAATCTACGACAGGCTAGAGGGATAAGCAGGTATCAGAACTTGCAAAATTTCTCTATTTTTTTTAAATGCAATCTCAAGGTTTATTTGTTTGTTTGTTTTTTGTCACTTATGGAGTTGTTTTTAATATTCTTTTTTTTTTTTTAGGTAAGTATTTTTTATTGAAGGGTAGTTGACACACAGTATTACATTAGTTTCAGGTGTACAACACAGTGATTCAACATTTATATACATGATAATTCTAGGTACCAGCTATCACCATACCAAGTTGTTACAATACTTTGACTATATTCCTTATGCTATACATTACATCCCGGTTACTTATTTATTTTACAATTGGAAGTGTGTATTTTTCTTTCTTTTTTTTTGGGGGGGGAGGGTATCTCTCATATTTATTGATCAAATGGTTGTTAACAACAATAAAATTCTGTATACGGGAGTCAATGCTCAATGCACAATCATTAATCCACCCCAAGCCTAATTTTCGTCAGTCTCCAATCTTCTAAAGCATAGCGAACAAGTTCTTACAGGGAGAACAAATTCTTACATAGTGAATAAGTTACATGGTGAACAGTACAAGGGCAGTCATCACAGAAATTTCCGGTTTTGCTCATGCATTATGAACTATAAACAGTCAGTTCAAATATGAATACTCATTTGATTTTTATACTTGATTTATATGTGGATACCACATTTCTCTCTTTATTATTATTACTTTTAATAAAATGCTGAAGTGGTAGGTAGATACAAGATAAAGGTAGAAAACATAGTTTAGTGTTGTAAGAGAGCAAATGTAGATGATCAGGTGTGTGCCTGTAGACTATGTGTTAATCCAAGCTAGACCAGGGCAATAAAACATCCACGGATGCAGAAGATTTCTCTCAGAACGGGGGGGTGAGGTTCTAAGCCTCACCTCTGTTGATCCCCAATTTCTCACCTGATGACCCCCCTGCGACTGTGCCTGTCTTAGGTTGTTCCTCCCTTGAGGAATCTTACCCGTCTCTGGCTAACCAGTCATCTTCCAGGGCCATACAGGGAGATGTAAAGTTGGTAAGTGAGAGAGAAGTCATATTGTTTGAAAAGGTTAGCTTTTTACTTCTTTGCAGATTTATGCTCTGTGGCTTCTATGCCCAGCATTTGTCTTGAGGTATCTTTACCTCTTGGAAGAATCATGATACTCGGTAATTTCGATATGAGGCACAAATTCTACTTAAGGGTTGTAATTAGGAAGGAAGAAGAAAAGCTATAGAAGTAGCAGATGGAAGAAAACATGGGAAGATTGATTATTTCTTTGACATATCTTCTTGTAGAGTAACTTAAGCATGTAGGTTTTAAACTACTACTTAAATTGCGCACACACATTAACATATTAGGAGTACAGTTACATAACCAAAGCATACCTGTAATTACCATCCATCTCCAGTGAAACCAAGAAAACCAGTTAGGCACCTTAGGCATTTGTGAAAACTTATCTATGATATGGTGGATATTGTCCAACTGAACTTGAAGAGTCTGAGAGAAATCAGACAAATTAAAACAACCCATTCCTGGGGATGTTCACATCCCATATGTTCTTTTAACAGTAAATAGTCTGTAGTTGTAAGATTTATGAGCACTACAATTTGTACTTCTCCTAATTCTTGATTGAGTTCCAACAGTATAGATCCAGTCAAATTTGTTGTTTTACTGTATGCACAGGCCAGCTTAGATATCTCCTTCTTCATTCCCATGGCAAGTCCAGGAACTGGTGGGATGAGTGCATCTACACCTGTGGCAGTGCATGGATCTTTGTTGGGATTTTTTGCTGATCATCTTCTGGCATGAGTCTTCCAGAGAGTGCTGATGTTGGAAGTTCTTTTTCATATCGTATCTTAGTTCATTTTTGGGGTAGCCAAATTAGGCTTTGATCCTCTGTATAAACACAAACAGCCCCTTTGCCTACACTTTTATATGCCCTTTATACCATTGTGTAGAACTAATTGGAGGTCACCACACAGGAACTCCTTTTTTTTTTTTTTTGGTATCATTAATCTACACTTACATGACAAATATTATGTTTGCTAGGCTCTCCCCTATACCAGGTCCCGCTATATACCCCTTTACAGTCACTGTCCATCAGCATAGCAAAATGTTGTAGAATCACTACTTGTCTTCTCTGTGTTGTACAGCCCTCCCCTTTCTCCCACCTCCCCATGCATGCTAATCTTAATACCCCCCTATTTCTTCCCCCCCCATTATCCCTCCCTACCGACCCATCCTCCCCAGTTGCTTTCCCTTTGGTACCTGTTAGTCCATTCTTGAGTTCTGTGATTCTGCTGCTGTTTTGTTCCTTCAGGTTTTCCTTTGTTCTTATATTCCACAGATGAGTGATATCATTTGGTATTTCTCTTTCTCCGCTTGGCTTGTTTCCCTGAGCATAATACCCTCCAGCTCCATCCATGTTGCTGCAAATGGTAGGATTTGCCCTTTTCTTATGGCTGAGTAGTATTCCATTGTGTATATGTACCACATCTTCTTTATCCATTCATCTATCGATGGACGTTTAGGTTGCTTCCAATTCTTGGCTATTGTAAATAGTGCTGCGATAAACATAGGGGTGCATTGGTCTTTCTCAAACTTCATTGCTGCATTCTTAGGGTAAATTCCCAGGAGTGCAATTCCTGAGTCAAATGGTAAGTCTGTTTTGAGCATTTTGAGGAACCTCCATACTGCTTTCCACAATGGTTGAACTAATTTACATTCCCACCAGCAGTGTAGGAGGGTTCCCCTTTCTCCACAGCCTCGCCAACATTTGTTGTTGTTTGTCTTTTGGATGGCAGCCATCCTTACTGGTATGAGGTGATACCTCATTGTAGTTTTAATTTGCATTTCTCTGATAATTAGCGATGTGGAGCATCTTTTCATGTGTCTGTTGGCCATCTGTATTTCTTTTTTGGAGAACCGTCTGTTCAGTTCCTCTGCCCATTTTTTAATTGGGTTATTTGTTTTTTTTTTGTTGAGGTGTGTGAGCTCTTTATATATTCTGGACGTCAAGCCTTTATCGGATGTGTCATTTTCAAATATATTCTCCCATACTGTAGGGTTCCTTTTTGTTCTATTGATGGTGTCTTTTGCTGTACAGAAGCTTTTCAGCTTAATATAGTCCCACTTGTTCATTTTTACTATTGTTTTCCTTGCCCGGGGAGATACGTTCAAGAAGAGGTCACTCATGTTTATGTCTAAGAGGTTTTTGCCTATGTTTTTTTCCAAGAGTTTAATGGTTTCATGACTTACATTCAGGTCTTTGATCCATTTTGAGTTCACTTTTGTATATGGGGTTAGACAATGGTCCAGCTTCATTCTCCTACATGTAGCTGTCCAGTTTTGCCAGCACCATCTGTTGAAGAGACTGTCATTTCGCCATTGTATGTCCATGGCTCCTTTATCAAATATTAATTGACCATATATGTCTGGGTTAATGTCTGGAGTCTCTAGTCTGTTCCACTGGTCTGTGGCTCTGTTCTTGTGCCAGTACCAAATTGTCTTGATTACTATGGCTTTATAGTAGAGCTTGAAGTTGGGGAGTGAGATCCCCCCTACTTTATTCTTCTTTCTCAGGATTGCTTTGGCTATTCGGGGTCTTTGGTGTTTCCATATGAATTTTTGAATTATTTGTTCCAGTTCATTGAAGAATGTTGCTGGTAGTTTCATAGGGATTGCATCAAATCTGTATATTGCTTTGGGCAGGATGGCCATTTTCACGATATTAATTCTTCCTAGCCATGAGCATGGGATGAGTTTCCATCTGTTAGTGTCCCCTTTAATTTCTCTTAAGAGTGACTTGTAGTTTTCAGAGTATAAGTCTTTCACTTCTTTGGTTAGGTTTATTCCTAGGTATTTTATTTTTTTTTGATGCAATTGTGAATGGAATTGTTATCCTGATTTCTCTTTCTGTTGGTTCATTGTTAGTGTATACAAAAGCCACAGATTTCTGTGTGTTGATTTTGTATCCTGCAACTTTGCTGTATTCCGATATCAGTTCTAGTAGTTTTGGAGTGGAGTCTTTAGGGTTTTTTATGTACAGTATCATGTCATCTGCAAATAGTGACAGTTTGACTTCTTCTTTACCAATCTGGTTTCCTTGTATTTTTTTGTTTTGTCTGATTGCCGTGGCTAGGACCTCCAGTACTATGTTAAATAACAGTGGGGAGAGTGGGCATCCCTGTCTAGTTCCCGATCTCAGAGGAAATGCTTTCAGCTTCTCGCTGTTCAATATAATGTTGGATGTGGGTTTATAATAGATGGCATTTATTATGTTGCGGTACTTGCCCTCTATTCCCATTTTGCTGAGAGTTTTTAACATGAATGGATGTTGAATTTTGTCGAATGCTTTTTCAGCATCTATGGAGATGATCATGTGGTTTTTGTCCTTCTTTTTGTTGATGTGGTGGATGATGTTGATGGACTTCCGAATGTTGTACCATCCTTGCATCCCTGGGATGAATCCCACTTGGTCCTGGTGTACGATCCTTTTGATGTATTTTTGAATTCAGTTTGCTAATATTTTGTTGAGTATTTTTGCATCTATGTTCATCAGGGATATTGGTCTGTAGTTTTCTTTTTTGGTGGGGTCTTTGCCTGGTTTTGGTATAAAGTGATGTTAGCTTCATAGAATGAGTTTTGAAGTATCCCCTCCTCTTCTATTTTTTGGAAAACTTTAAGGAGAATGTGTATTATGTCTTCCCTGTTTGTCTGATTAAATTTCAAGGTAAATTGATCTGGCCTGGGGTTTTTGTTCATTGGTAGTTTTTTGATTACCGCTTCAGTTTCATTGCTGGTAATTGGTCTGTTTAGATTTTCTGTTTCTTTCTGGGTCAGTCTTGGAAGGTTGTATTTTTCTAGGAAGTTGTCCATTTCTCCTAGGTTTCCCAGCTTGTTAGCATATAGGTTTTCATAGTATTCTCTAATAATTATTTGTATTTCTGTGGGATGTTTTTAATATTCTTATGGAGGAGACAACCTCCATCAGTTTTGTATTGTAAAGATCATTAATGTCTTTCTTTTGAAGGTGATTGCTTCAATCCCAGTAAGAGGTGAGTTGGTGTAGACTGCAGTGGCAGGTGTGTATAAATGAGTAGAAGTGGATAGATTGGAGATTTATTATAGAGGTAGACTTGACAGAATGCACAGGGAGAGAAAAAAATGAATTAAAAAAATTTTTCATTATTTACTAAGAAATGTGTTTGGCGGAGGGTCTTGTGGTGTCTTTAAGACCAATCCCACTCCATAAACAAAATCCAAGCCTTTCATTGGCATCAAGAACCAACATTCTTGCAGCTTTCCCAAAGATCTAAAATAGCAGCAAATAATATATATTTTTACTGATTGTTTGCAGGCTGTGCTCTGTGCTCTATGTGCTTCTTACCCAATATCTCATTTGATCTTTTAAAGAATGAATTAGATAACTAGTATCTTTATTTTCACAAGTTTATAATGAAGACCAAGGCTTAGAGAGATTACTTAACTTGCTCAAACGCTCCCAAGCGGCAGAACCTCCTCTCTAATGCATGTTCCTGTGCTTCAAAACCCACCGTGGCCCCAGTTGTCAAACCTAAGTCAACAGAAGCATCATGCAAGTTTCTAGTTAAAATATAGATTCTGAGGTCTCAAACCCAGGTATGCCATTGGGCCCAGGGTTCTGTATTCTCATTATCCACACCGAAAGTAATATGATGAGGACCACTCTTCCATACAAACTGTCCCAATTCTAACGGACTTTATTGGAGGCCTGCAAGTGTGAGAAATAAAAGTTCGCAATGCTACATTTTGTAACACTCCAAAGTTGACATGGAAAGCTGCCTACTTTCGACCTTGTGGGATATTACAGGAAACTACTCCAGCCTGTTAAGCTAGTATTATCACTACTCTAATCTGTCAAAGTACATCAGTGCCCAGGCATCTAGGAAGCCAGAGTATGGTGGCAAAGTTTCAGTATTCATACTTACTCTCATTGATTCTCCTGGGAGATATGTTGCCTCCTGAGACAGAGCTAGTGTAAAAGCAATGGGAGGAAGACAAGCTGCATTCCAGGACTGTGTTAGAAAGAATATCTTTCAAATAACCAATAGCTACATGAAGTAGACATGGAATATAAATCCCATCGTGTGGCATTATTGTCAGCACATTCAGCTTGAAGACATACCCTAATCCTCACACGCAGGGGATCTCTTTACCGCAAATTGTGATAGAATCTAGTGCAACTGTAGTGTCCACTCATGTCAACAACTTCTCAGTTAGATGAAACTTTCCATTTATTTGACACAGCAGTAATAAAAATTGCTGCTGGTAATAATAAATGATGTATAAAGTGTGCTTGCCCTAGAAACTATGATCGGTAATATTCCAGAATACTGCATTCTCCGATGATAAGCCGATTCTTAGCTTGGGCCCCTCCATCACAGTTACGTCCATGAATTCAATCATTATTTTAATCACTAACACTTATTCCAGAAAGTGTAATAGAGGACCAAAAAAAAAAAAAAAGACAGTTTAACTTTCAGAAGTATATAATGTTTAAAACAATTTTTCCTACACCTGGACTTGCTCGAAGTTATTCATATGATTTTTCTACTTTATATCATTTGACAATTATTAAAGTAAAACTATTACTACTATAAGCAATAATAATTCAAATAATAGTATTATTATTCATGCATATATTACCACAACCCTAAATTACTGTATTGAGAAGAATAAAATGGAAACAGTGCACATTGACTCATAAAAAAAAAATACTGAACTAGACATAAATTTTAAAACACTCTTAGTTTCACCAGATAACTAAGAAATGAAAATAAGATGCAGTTAGACCCCTGTACTCCCAGGAAGTAAGTGCTTCCAAAGAACTATCTTTGAGGAATACAGGACAATTTTTATAAATACAGTCACTACCGGGGTTAAGAACCAAACTATGGCATAAAATAAAACCAAATTCAAATTCTCAATGTGCCATTCACTAATGGGGTGTAACTGGTACAATTTACTTAACCTTCCTGAACTTTGTTTTTCTTGTCTCAATTACTGGGAAAATATTGTTTCCTGTTGGTTATATTTAAAAATGCATGTGAAATAATGCAAATTTATCCCATCGCATGCTATTTCACATACAGCACTCATGAGCAATTAGGTACGGAGTATGGCTTCCAGGATCTCAAATGAGAGTGAGTTTAAAACAGTGGTCTTTACTTACCATGTTCTAGAGTATATAGGAAGGTCACTGGACACTCTGAACCTCATTTCTTTGTCCACGAACTGTAACTGTAACTAATGACAGTATCAACTTCATAGAAAGGGCTTTGAGAAAATTCTACATGGAGGTGCCTGATCCCACGTAAACTCTCAATCAGTGTATGTTGTTACTGCACTGTTCATATCAAAGCACATTATATTTTTTGAAAAAGCAACTTTATGGTTTTTGCTCAGTTTTCCAATGTGTGTTTTCTTATTAGATTGCCTAAGTAAAGTTGTGATCTCAGTGTAGTCCCCACTGAGAAATAATTTTAACTGAGGCATCATCATCTTCCCACAGGTGTGTGTTGACTTAGGGAATCTGAAAAAGTAAGTCAGGAAATTAATTTTACTAAGAACAAATTGATATAATGCATTTCAGGAATCAATTTTAATGCCTTTTAGAATGTCTTTGACATTGCTTCTCTCTTCAGATTTGATTAAAATTACTAATAATGATAATTAAGCAAACCATATATATATATCACATATATACATATATATGGTGAAATATAATTATGTATGTGTGAAAATACAATAGATTAAATTTATTTCACTTTATATTCATATACATTTTGTAAGGCTGCTACCAGTTCAATGTGCAATTATCAGAGCAGCCCTATCACACACATCAATTAAAAGGGGCATGGCAGTTCTAAACTCTAATGTCTATAATTGACAATTTTTAAGATAGCTTCATTTTTATGCAAATAGAACCTAGAAGAGCTATTGCCTGAGGGGGATGTAAAGAACATTGTAGATGGCTATCACTTTTTCTATCTAAAGTATACATAATGCTGATAAAAATCCTGGCCTGGAAGATTTAAAAAATTGTCAAAACACAGACCATTGTTATTACCTAGGAATCAAAGATAAACAGACCTACACTTTCAGAAAGTATGCTGTAGAACAGATATCTGTATCACACTCTGACTAACACACCAGGAAAGTATTCATAGTCTCTGAGACTCATGGTACATGCTTCTGGGATGTGAAGTATGCATTTATGGACAGTGCCCTTTGACAGACAGGGAATGACGTTTTATTTCATGCAATCGGCAACACTAAATGCAAGTATATCTTGAGGTATTACGTAACTTGGCAAAATGTCAAGCTGGAGATGGAGCTAGTTGTTGATGTTGCTCACTTTTCTACAGTTAGGAAATAATGCAAAAAAACTCTCGACCAGTTTTAGTTTTAAGAGGGCTAGACTTGTAAAAGCCCTGTTATTATGAGAGAAAAGGTCACTGGTTTTCTAAACACAGAGACTTAGCACTACCATAAAAGTGAATTCATTTTATTAAATGAATGATGAGCCGAGAAGGTCACAGTAGCTTGAAAAGAACAATAGCAGGTCATGAGCTTATAAATCTTGGAAGAACTTTCTTTCATGTAAGAGGCCCAGGATTATTATATAATTTGGCAAAGTGCAGGAAGCAATAGGAGGTCATTCATGCTGGTACAGGGTACCAATTAAAACTTTAAAAAATATTGAGTGTGAAATTTTATCAAGTTTGGATCTGAAAATGTGTAAAAAAAAGACAAAGCACATAATTTATGTCATTTTGCAAAACATAACACAGAATCAGGATTAATGAATGCATGATTCTTCAATAATGTAAGCTATTTTCCAATTAATGTAAAAACAATCGATTCAAATTAACTTTTACACTGCTTGTTTAACTACTCTGCTTGTTTTTACTTAACTATTAGCTTAACTATAATTTGAACCACTGAAGTTTCAATAGAATAAATGAAGGCAATTATGAATATTTTACTAATGCTATTGTTTTCCTATAAATGTTCATTTGTGCCAGCACAGTAGAGAATTATGATTTCAGAGTATCTCTGCTATTTTATTTATTACTAAATTATAAGGAGACTATGTCACAAAATATAATGTATTCCATTGTTTGTCAATAAGTCTTCCTTCACAAAATATATGATAAAATACAAGACAAAGATTTTGCATTCTCTAACTCTAAAATGTGTAGCATGACACTTTGAAAGTACTATATACGAAGAAGTAATAATAAATAGCAAATAGGGATTTTTTTAAACATTTTTAATTACATAAAATGCTTCTCAGTGGATTTGAGCATGATTGTTTTTACTTCTGTCCAATGTATAAAAAAAAGATTCACTTCCAATTTTAGCTCTGACACATAAAGAGTTTGAAAGTCATCACTCTTGAACTTAAACAACTCATCAAGTAAATGACTTTCAGAGACATGATACTGCAGGGCAAACCTCCGCTTCTGAAGATATGTGAATTCAGAGACCAAGTGGAGATCTGCTTCCCTGGAACGAAGCGGCTGGATGCATACCTGGTGGGAACTCTTCACTGGTTCTTGTGACGAGCTGCCGGAGCAGGAGAGTGGACTGGCCGCAGGATGCGAAATGACAGGGGCTGCCCTCCTGCAAGAGCTCGGACCCTTGGTGGATTTATGATCTGAAGTCTCCACTAGGTTCTCATGATGAAGATTCATAAAAGAATACTTCCTATCTCTGCCAGGAAGAGGGAAAGAACAGTCATCGTGAAATGATTTGAAATGTTTTCCATAAGAAAGGCCTTCTGTTCATGGGAAACGACCCTGGAGGCTTATTTCAACTGCAGGCTTCCGTTTTCTCCTAAGAGGGGGAAAAGGTTATACCAGCAGAGAAACATATTTGAGGGTCCATGGAGACGGGCCACTACAGATTAAGACTTAATAATGAAATTATAGAGCACGCTCCCTTCTTTGCACTTGACTACCGCCCACACAGGGCTCCTCCGCCGTAACAGTGGGAGAGCTGAACCATCAGACTGTCTCCGAGGAGGACTGAGACCGTTTAAGGAGACCCACAGTTAAGAAGGGAGGCAGAATAAGTACATAAAGGAATTTGAATTCCCCGAAACCTATGCAGAGGAAAACCTTCCTTCTACCCTCTCAGGTTGTGTGTCTGGTCTAAGAATTAAATGACATAAAATAAACTGACAAGAGTAAAGCATACAAATTGATTTAACATTGTTTGCTGTGTACACAGGAGTTTCCATTAAGGAAAATGGAGATCTAAAGAAGTTGTTAGGACTGAAAGATGGCAGAACTCTCTCCTTGATAAAAAAAATGTATCAAGACCCTTGGACTCGGGTGGTAAGTTGTGGGACAGTGAATATGCAGGGAACATATACAAGGGACACTCGTGGAAGAGAGGGGCTATTTTAGTAGGTTTGCGCAGGTCCGTTTCAGTGCCGACTCCCAGGCTCTGGTGATGAGCATGTTCTTCTGTTCTTTGTGTAGGGAAAGCATCTTTCTCTAAGGAACTTTTTGACCTGGTTTTAGGTAGAAAGGAGGAGGATGGAGAGCCTTTCCTGCACCTGCTGTTTCTCAAGTGCTTTCAGCCCAAAATAATCAATATGCCAAAGAGGAACACATTGGGGCGGCGAGTCTGAATCCCTTTACCTGCAAATACAATAAGCAGTACACCCAGACTGACCCCTAGCTATACTATCATAAATAGTCACACTAAAAGCCTTCTTACTTCAGTTTCTCTTATTCAACTCAAAATGTCTAACTGGCAACATAAAAAATGACAAGGCTCGCTAAAAGGCAAGAAAAAGATCCTGAAGAAGAAAAGCAAGTATCAGACTAAGAAAGACATAACCATGACATTGGAAATATAAGAAAGGAACTTTAAAATAACTGAATCTTATGTTACAAGTCGCAAAAAAAAGTAGACAACATGTAAGAACAGGTGGATAATGTAAGAGACAGAAACTCTATACTGTTGCAGAAATGAAGAATCACTATGATGGCTTCATCAGTAAACTGGACACAGTTGAGGAAGGCATGAGTGAACTTGAATAGAGGTCAATAAGAACACCCCAAACTTAAATGCAAAGAGGTAAAGGCAAAGGGGGAAAAACAGCAGGCTGTTCAAGAACTGTGGGGCAATCACAACGTGTGTATGTGTCATTGGAACACTGAAAGAAGAAAGACAAAACAGTAAATATTTGAAGTAACGAGAACTTCCCCAAATTAATTATGGACAGCAAGATATTGATTCTGGAAGATCACAGAGCATCGCAGGGTATAAATGCCAAAAAAGATCTATATCACAGCATATCATATTCAAACAGCAAAGACCATTACAAAGGCGGAGAAAATTTAGAAATGATGGAGGTGGGGAAAAAAAGAAACTCTCCTTACCTCTAGAGGAAAAAGTAGGTCTATCATCTATCTGTCTGTCTG
This sequence comes from Manis pentadactyla, assembly GCF_030020395.1. Classification (NCBI taxonomy): domain Eukaryota; kingdom Metazoa; phylum Chordata; class Mammalia; order Pholidota; family Manidae; genus Manis; species Manis pentadactyla. The sequence goes on from NC_080034.1 coordinate 11,367,564, forward strand.
TTTATCTGTATCTATCTATCTATCATCTATCTATCTATCTATCTATCTATCTATCTATCTATCTATCTATCTATCTATCTATCTATCTATCTATCTATAATCATCATCTTTATCTTCTGTCTGTCTAGACATAGATACAGAGTGACAGAGACAGAGAGACAGAGAGAGATTCAGAGAGAGACCCACATGCACACAAACACACCAAAAGGGACAGAGAGAAAATGAATTGGACTTCTGGAGGCTTGTTACCTCCATCATTCTGTGTAACAACTGAGACCTGGGTCTTGGCAGCCAATATACCTCCTGTGATGCTTCAGTAAGTAAATGAATAATTATTTCTCTTTAAAAACAACAACAGTATCGGAATATCTAATAACCATATGGCAGAGGGCTATGACTTTTAAATCTAGAAGCTTTATACGTTAAAAATGTTGACATGTAGAAAATAATATTTCTACAAAGCTTTAATATGCTAGATGTAAAATATATCTATCCTAAAAACGTCTGAACTTTGATAATAACAAAAAATTCCCAACAAAAGCTTGTATTGAGAACTCTGTGATGTGAATTGGACCTGAGGAGCCTTAGCCAGCACCCCATTTATTTTATTTGTATCAAGGCAATCACTTTCCCTTCGCATAATAGAAAGTTTTGATAGACAAATCAGAGTAGGCCAGGAATCAGAGGGAAGTTATCTGCATTTATATAAAGTCACTTAGGTGATTTAAATTAAACTCAAAAGCTGCCCCTGAGAAAAGATAAATATTGATACCTCCTGTGAAATTGAAGCTTCTGAACAGTTACAGGCAAAACCTCAGAGGCATGTTACTGTGCCTATTGTCTCTTTGTCACTGTATCCCATGAACAAATTGGATGTGAGTTCTATACCTGATACACTGTGAATTCTAGTTACTGTAGAGAATGGCTCAGACTGCGTTTTTTTTTTTTTTTCTTTTTCTTTCAATAGTTGCTGTTCGAGTGAAGACAGCAAGAGAGATGATCAGCAACTATACTATTTGAAACTTGAGCCAAAGGTCAAAGAGGAAAAAATGAAGACTTGTATACTTTGAGCAGCCCTGTAATTGAGAGAGATGTTTGATGTGATAGTACATGGAATGGGGTGCACACCCGGCACAGAGGAACTAAGCTGGAAAAGGAGCTTTCCTGCTAGTTTTCTCAGCTGGCAACAGTTGTTATCTAGGCACCGGGCACTTCTCAGAGTGACTCCCAAATATTTAAGCATTTGATTTCTTAAAGAAATTTTTCAATTTTGATATCATTAATGTACAGTTACTTGAACAACATTATGGTTACTAGACTCTCTCCATTACCAAGTCCCCCCCCACATACCCCATTACAGTCACTGTCCATCAGCATAGTAAGATGCTGTAGAATCACTACTTGTCTTCTCTGTGTATACTGCCTTCCCTGTCCCACCCCGCACATTATGTGTGCTAATCATAATGCCCCATTTTCCCCCTTATCCTTCCCTTCCCACCCACCCTCCCCAGTCCCTTTCCCCTTGGTAACTGTTAGTCCATTTTTGGGTTCTGTGAGTCTGCTGCTGTTTTGTTCCTTCAGTTTTTCCTTTGTTCTTATACTCCACAGATGAGTGAAATCATTTGGTACTTGTCTTTCTCTGCCTGGCTTATTTCACTGAGCATAATACCTTCTAGCTCCATCCATGTTGTTGCAGAAGGCATTTGATTCTTAAGACAACCATATGAGATATTATGATTATTATTTTATTCCATAATTATTCCTGTTTTGCTCATTAGAAAATTAAGGTACACAGAATAGAGTAAATACAGATCTAGAAGATAAAGTTGGTAGGTTCCTTGCCCAGGGTCACATTACTCACGTGAAATCAAGAGACTTCCTACAAAAATCTGGTTCCAGAGTGTTTACCCTCAGCCATCATACTCTGCTACCTGTCAAAGAGAGCTATATAAAGCAAGACAAGACTAAAACTAGCAAATTAAGAAAAATGAATGGGAAATGTAGTCTTACCCCTGAAGTGTCTGGTAACCCCAGTGTATAAAATGTAATTTTGAAGAAAAGTACCTGTATCTATTTTAAAATGCATGAAATAGTTCATGAACATTTTAAATGAAAAATATTCTGATGTATTCAAAAGGGGAAAACCAAGAAATATTAAAAACTTAAAATTTTTATATGTCTACTAGACAAACCTGTTTTTAAATTGGAAAACTGTTTTTATAGCATGGGAAAATACATTATTCAAATTTACAAACATAACATTGAATAAGACAGAATTTTAAAAGACACCCCTGAAAGATATACTGAACAATTGATAAAGTGAGTAAAATGTATGTTACCATATTTCCTCCAAGAGTCTTGCCACTAGAACATTGCTCTCCTTTTAAAATCAGTGGAGAGTTCATTCTTCACTGAGAAAAGTAATATCTTGAAGAATAATCCATCTCATTTTAAATAGACCCTGGAAACACTTTTTTTTTTAAGCAAAAGAATCTGTATTTCACTGCTGGCCTTTAAAAATGCATGATTCACCATCCATATGCCATCCTGTTAAGCAAGCCTAAAGAATATTCTGGTAGTCAATAACTGGCCCCTTGGAATTCACTGTAATTGATAATATATTCATTTTTGTAATTTGAGGGGTGTATTCTGGGGTATTATTTTATATTTAAAATTCTTCTTCCTCTGGTGAAAATGAAAACCTGTCATGAATAGCAAAGTTAAAGCCCACAAGTATGTTCCATTTTACAAAGTTTAAAGTCCAACATACCATGATGCCTGTGCTATATACTGATTCATTCACATGAACAGTGAAGTTTTTGCACAATAACGTGTATGGCTGTTCTAAGGGGAGCTGATGACATATTGCAGGTTTTCCTCCAGCTTTAGAATGTTCTTTCATGACACGTAATCTGTTTTTATATCTTTCATGTGTTCATCCAACTTGTACAACTTTATAGAATTACGTTTACTTTTTTAGAATCACATTTTGAACTTAAACTTCCCCAACTATTCTCAAGGTTATACATTCCGCATTCAGATAGTCTCAATACTGCTCATGACCACTGTGGGGAATGGAAATGTTGATGACAGGGCTGTGCACAGTGCTTGGCTTGCTCAGATATAGATAGAAGCTTCCAGAGGGCGTCATGGGACTACAGGACCGGCGCAGACCCTTGGAATGCCCGGGTCTGCGTAAGGACTTTATCGCTAGAAAGCCGCGACAGGCACCTGCTCCTGTTGTTTCCATGAGCCTGAAGGTGTTTTTCACAAATGCCGTTTTTGCATAGTATGGTTCTCATTTAGCCAAGCACGTAGCACACATAGAGCTCTACTTTGTGTCTCCAATAATGATAAACATATGAAAACCTTTGATCGTATGACAGGTTTAAGATTAATCACGCCCTGTAACTTTCTGCACTCTTGTCATCTGCTCCTGTGGTATTTTTAATCATGATGTAAAGCTCTGAAATCTCACAGTAGATATGAAAATAAACAGAGGAAAAGCGTCTTCGCCTCTGAGCGCCGACCCTCCGGCCTTCTCCTCTCTTGCTGTAAAGTAAGATGTGGAGAAATCCTTCACCAGTCGTCTCAGGGGCTGCGGGCCATTCCTGGCAACCGCTTTCTCTAGATACCCTCAACTTGAGAATGACCTTAAATGTTCTATCCAACGTAAAGGATACAGTCTGACTAGTGGGGAGGTATAGCAGAAATGTCACGTTAAAGAATCTGGACACACTGCTATTTACATAGGCTGTTTATGGAACCACTTCACAATTCATTTGTTACAGATATATTTATTGATTACCAACTACAATACGTTCCTAGCACTGTTCTAATGGCACGGAGGATTCAGCAGTGTCAAGAACAAGGAAAAATCCCTGCCCTCATGAAAGTTTACTTTAGTGTAATGTCTTATTAACTTATTTTTATACATGGGCTGTATAAAACAAAAACAATTTTATTTTGAATATCATTTCTGTTAAAATTGATAACACTTTCAGAAAAATAGAGATTCAATCCTTTAAAAACACAGCTTAAAATACATATGGCTATGAAATAAATGAAGAAAAATGTAAATTATTTTTGAAAAAGTAAAATCTATGTTTTCTCCCTCAGACATTTTTACATCTTCTTTTTTGTAGATCACTGAAGTAGTAATGTTGGTAAATAGAAAATTCAAATACTTGGTTTTCTACTTCCTTTTCATTTTATTCCATTCGTGCAAAGTTAAAGCATCTAGGAATCAGGCAACATCAAGCAATCTTTAGGATAAACAAAGGAATATAGTAATGAGAAAATGAAAATGAAAAAATAAAAGACAATTGATTCCATAGCAACCATCATTTGATGACTTTTTGTGAGTAGATGAGTATGCAAAATAAAAACCACAACAGATGTTTAAAAAGCCATGAATTCATTAAATAAGGATTCATCTAAACTTATATTTTAAATTTTTAGAGGTTACTACCAGACATTGTCATAATGAATTCACCCTGAAACACACCATTACCCTCACGTTTATCACGAACTAACAGCAATAGACAAACATTAGCGAGGCAAATCATGTTATTGGAGTAGTAGTTTACAGACACAGTGTCATGATGACAGTACACAGAACAGGTCTGTCAGTAGACAAAATACAGCATAATTAGATTCTATGTCTCACAGGAGAATCTAGAAAGTGTTCACAGTAGAGCCATTTTTCCCATCTCCTTTTGTCGAAGAATAAAAAGTGACTTTTTTTAAAGGAGGCTATGTTAGGTATATGAAAGTTGTTTTTAAGCTTTGCTTTTTAGAATAAATATTTACATCTAATTATTACATGGCCTATACTAGTTAAATGCAAATTGACACACCCATTTGGTGTGCAGACAGGAATTTGAAAACACAAGTTTTAAGTAGAGTGAAACGACAAACACTAATTGTTAAATGTGCCCTTCTCTAAGTTGTTTTGCAATGACCACAGTTAGCCAAAATATTTGATTCATACGTACACTGTTCGTATAGTTCTTATATGAATGTCTTTTTGAAAAAAAATCAGAGAGATTGTATGTGATTTTAGAAAGTAGCCATAAAAATCCTACATGAATAGAAATTACTTTTATTAATGTGGAAATGAAATCAGTAAGATATTCTGAAGGTTTATGAAAATATGAAGATTGGTAACTGAATATGGCACCTATACCTTTGTATTGAATGGAGACTTTAGTCCTCGATCTTCTCATTTGCATTCAATTTACATAATTATAATTCTAAGTGCAACCTGCAGAGACAACAACACAGCACAGTTGTAACTATTGTAATAACAAGTTTCCTGAATTAAGTTTTGCCAACTTTATCTTTAAATCTGCATCAGATGACCCAGGAGAATTACTTTAAACCCTTTGATCTGAAATTCTGTGTCTCTTGCACATTAAAAATGAACACCTTAAGGAATATCACAAATTCATATCAAAATGAATGTTGCAGCTATGAAGAGTATCTATTTATGCAGACATCTATAATGAATGTTCTGGTCATATCTATTTTATTAGATTGAATTTAGCCTGATATTTTTTGAAATCTTGACATTGTTGTCAATATTAAATGAGCTGCCTAAATTTAAACATGATTTTTTAAATCTCTGCACTAAGTTAATCTCTATTACGAAATAATGTGGAAGATGAATTCAATTTTACAAAGAGAGAGGGAAATCGTAAAATCAATTTACTTGTGTCAATAGTTTTCTCAGGTGATGATTTTGTTATAATTTTATTATAAAGGATAAGGTTAAACAAATCATACACCTTCTCATTAAAGATAAAACCCTGTAGAAAGAAGTGTGTCCAATAGATTAATTTGAAAGAAGTTACTAGATTTTGTATAAAAAATTAACATTCAAATATATTACATTAGTACATAATTTAAAATGATTAAATCCATGTTCTAAAGAAAAGAGACGTGTGTGTGTGTGTGTGTGTGTGTTATTTCATATAATAGTAGATAATATACTAGTTATGGGTACTAATTATATGGTGATACAAATGATAATGATATCAGCAGCTTATTGAGATAATATCACATGATAAGTAATCTATATGGCTCGTTGTGCAGTTAAGAAAAATATAGTCAAAAGATGTTAACTCGCTAACCTAGGAGGACACCGATGTGAAAAACTGTAGCCAGGAACTGAAACTAGGGCTACTTACCCTCTAAAACTGATATAATTTCCATAATACTATGCTTCCCAGTGAGAGTTTTATTGTGAAGTCTTTGAAAATAGAGCTTTAATATATCTATAATATATACATTTAAACCACAGTTGAAAGTGTGATTTTGCCATTTACAAGTTGCTTGACTTTAGACTAGTTATATATCTTCATGAGGTCCTCTATTCTCATTTATATACAAAGAATAGTAATTTGATTTACATTAAGTGGTTGTTTAAAGATTAAATCATGTAATATATAGAATTTATAGCCCATATTATGGAATGTACATATTATGAAGAGAGAAAGACTATTCTTACCTTGCTCTTTATGTATGTATTTATGTGTTTGCATGTATATAAATTTGCCCATGTGTGTATATTTAGGCATAAGAGAGAGAGAAAAAGAGAGGAAAGCATATTTTAGGTTGAATTTAATAAAAATTACAAGTAGTTCTTTTTAAATTATAGTATCTGAAAATGCAGAGTATATTAGGAACTCAAAATCTACTCAGAAGGCACTTCATTTTTCCAGATAGTCAATTTTTTTTTCTTTTAAGTGTAACCTTCCTAAAAGTTTAGCCTTCAAAAATTGAAATATGGTGGAATTGTCTATTTAGTATATTTCTATTTTATGCCTATTCAAGAGGTATCATGAAGTCAACTACAGACATGTCCTCTTTTTTAAAGGATGTTTTGTTTTTAAGTTGGGCCAAAGAATGGTAAGAATGATATTGCATGGAATCTAATAGAGTTAAATGTTTTCATTTTAGCTGCTGTAATGATTGTAGCTCAATATTTCAGTTTGATTTTTTTCCTTATGAAAATGTTAATCATATTTGTAAATGACATATCTGACAAGGGGTTAACATCCAGAATATATAAAGAACTCACATGCTTCAACATCCAAAAAGCAAATAACCCTATTAAAAAATGGGCAGAGGATATGAAGAGACAGTTCTCCAAAGAAGAAATTCAGATGGCCAACAGGCACATGAAAAGATGCTCCACATCACTAATTATCAGGGAAATGCAAATAAAAACCACAATGAGGTATCACCTCACACCAGTAAGGATGGCCACCATCCAAAAGACAAACAACAACAAATGTTGGTGAGGCTGTGGAGAAAGGGGAACCCTCCTACACTGCTGGTGGGAATGTAAACTAGTTCAACCATTGTGGAAAGCAATATGGAGGTTCCTCAAAGAGCTCAAAATAGAAACACTATTTGACTCAGGAATTCCACTTCTAGGAATTTACCCTAAGAATACAGCAGCCCAGTTTGAAAAAGACAGATGCACCCCTATGTTTATAGCAACACTATTTACAATAGCCAAGAATTGGAAGCAACCTAAGTGTCCATCAGGAGATGAATGGATAAAGAAGATGTGGTACATATACACAATGGAATATTATTCAGCCATAAGAAGAAAACAAATCCTACCATTTGCAACAACTTGGATGGAGCTAGAGGGTATTATGCTCAGTGAAATAAGCCAGGCAGAAAAAGACAAGTACCAAATAATTTCACTCATCTGTGGAGCATAAGAACAAAGCAAAACCTGAAGGAACAAAACAGCAGCAGACTCACAGAACCCAAGAATGGACTAACAGCTACCAAAGAGAAAGGGACTGGGAGGGTGGATGGGAAGGGAGGGATAAGGGGAATAAGGGGCATTATGATTAGCACACATAACATAAGGGTGGGGAACAGGGAAGACAGTATAGCACAGAGAAGACAAGTAGTGACTCTATAGCATCTTACTACACTGATGGACAGTGACTGTAATGGGGTATGTGGTGGGGACTTGATAATGTGGGGAACCTAGTAACTGCAGTGTTGCTCATGTGATTGTATATTAATGATACCAAAAAAAGGGTTAATCATGAGTTGTAAATATTTTTTTCTTTTCTAAGTACATTCGATGACTTTCTTTTCCTCATGTAAATGCATGCTTTCTCCATACGTTTCCTATTTGAATTTTAAGTAACATATGTGAACAGTATAATACAATTTCTTATTTTGGATTTTGAATAAAAATACAAAGCAAATCCTGGAGTAAATTAATGTGTATGTATTTACTAACTTTCATCTTGGTCTGTTCCAGACAGTACTTTAAGCCACCACTTTTTGAAAAGTTGCATTAAACCACTTCACTTTAATGGAAGACATACATTAGTACCTGTTTCACTAACTAAAAGAAATCCAAAGAGGATTTTCACTTTTACCAAAAGGGTTGAAAAGTGAAAATGGGGTTCAGCATTTGTTTTGCTGTGAGCTGTTATCGAGTCGGCAGGCACCCCAAGTAGCAGGCTTTGTCCTGCTAAGCTCCTTCCCTGGAACCGCACTCAGGATCTCCGCATTTAGCTGCCAGAGCTCTAAACTGGGTCCCTGAGCATCTGCATTTTATCTGGATTTATTCTGTGCATCTGTTAGCAAGATGTGTCCTAAGATATCGGAAAGATAAGATTAAGCCTAAGAGAGGCTATTTTTTGGGTCTAGGAATGCTAACAAAATTCCCATATAAATTAATAGGAATTGCTTCTTGACTTTGTAACCTTTCAGCTTCTGGAAGGCTTCACAGAAATGCTCTGCTTTGGTACAGCAAGGGAAGCCTGTGATAAGAATTCTTGATGGAGTGCCTAGGTTTATTCAGATAATAGAAAGCATATATACTTACTGGATGAAATAAATGTATTTCTTGGGTGGTCACATGCAAATGTAAATTTATGAACTCTCCTCTCCTATTATTTATGTACAATGTGCTAGCTCAAATTCAGGCCACTTTTCCTTTTCAGCAACTGGTTGAGTATTGCTAAATTTAGTGTAGTCTCCTTAATTTTTTTTTTGAGAGGGCATCTCTCATATTTATTGATCATATGGTTAACAACAATAAAATTCTGTATAGGGGAAAATGCCCAAACATTAATCAACACCAAGCTTAATTCTCAACAGTTTCCAATCTTCTGAGGCATAATGAATAAGTTCTTAAGCATGGTGAACAAATTCTTACATAGTGAATAAGTTCTTACATGGTGAACAGTGCAAGGGCAGTCATCACAGAAACTTTTGGTTATGATCATGCATCATGAACTATAAACAATCAGGTCAAATATGATTATTCGTTTGATTTTTATACTTGATTTATATGTGAATCCCACATTTTCACTTATTATTATTATTATTATTATTTTAAATAAAATGCTGAAGTGGTAGGTACATGCAAGATAAAGGTAGAAAACATAGTTTAGTTCTGTAAGAGGGCAAATGTAGATGATCAGTTGTGTGCCTACAGACTAAGTATTAATCCAAGCTAGACAAGGGCAACAAAACATCCACGGATGCAGAAGATTTCTCTCAAAACAGGGGGGGTGAGGTTCTAAGCCTCACCTCTGTTGATCCCCAATTTCTCACCTGATGGCCCCCCTGTGACTGTGCCTGTCTTAGGTTGTTCCTCCCTTGAGGAATCTTACCCGTCTCTGGCTAACCAGTCATCTTCCGGGGCCATACAGGGAAATGTAAAGTTGGTAAGTGAGAGAGAAGCAATATTTTTTGAAAAGGTTAGCTTTTTACTTCTTTGCAGATTTATGCCCTGTGGCTTCTATGCCCAGCATTTGTATTGAGGTATCTTTACCACTTAGAAGAATTATGATACTCGGTAATTTCGATATGAGGCACGAATTCTACTTAAGGGTAGTAATTAGGAAGGAAGAAGAAAAGCTATAGAAGTAGCAGATGGAAGAAAACATGGGAAGATTGATTATTTCTTTGACATATCTTCTTGTCGAGTAACATAAGCATGTATAGGTTTTAAACTACTAATTAAATTGCGTGCACACATTTACATAATAGGAATACAGCTACATAACCAAAGCAGACCTACAATTACCAGCCATATTCAGTGAAACCAAGAAAACCAGTTAGGCACCCTAGGCATTTGTGAAAACTTATCAATGATATGATGAATTTTGTCTAACTGAATTTGAATGGTTTGAGAAAAATCAGACAAATTAAAACAACACACTCCTGGGAACTGTTCACATCCCATATGTTCTTTTAACAATAGATAGTCTATAGTTGCAAGAATTTGGAACACTGCAACTTGCACTTCTCCTAATTCTTGGTTGAGTTCCAACAGTATAGATCCGGTCAAATTTGTTGTTTTACTGTATGCACAGACCAGGTTAGATATCTCCTTCTTCATTCCAATTGGCAAGTCCAGGAACCGGTGGGATGAATGCAGCTACAACTGCAACAGTGCCAGGATCTTTGCTGAAGTTTTTTGATGATCAACTTCTGGAATGACTCTTCCCGAGAATGTTGATGTTGGAAGTTCTTCTTCATATCGTATCTTAATTCTTTTACTGGGTAGCCAAATAAGGCTTTGATCCTCTGTATAAACACAACAAACCCTTTGCCCACCCTTTGATATGCCCTTTAAACCATTTTGAAGAGCTTATTGGAGATCGCCACACAGGAACTGCTTTTTCTTTTTTTTTGTAATCATTAATCTACAATTACATGAAGAATATTATGTTCACTAGGCTCTCCCCTATACCAGATTCCCCCCACAAACCCCTTTACAGTCACTGTCCATCAGCATAGCAAAATGTTGTAGAATCACTACTTCTCTTCTCTGTGCTGTATAGCCTTCCCCTTTCTCCCCCCCCCATTATGCATGCTAATCATAATACCCCCTTTCTTCTTCCCCCCTCTTATCCCTCCCTTCCCACCAATCCTCCACAGTCCTTTTCCCTTTGGTACCTGTTAGTCCATTCTTGGGTTCTATGAGTCTGCTGCTGTTTTGTTCCTTCAGTTATTCCTTTGTTCTTATACTCCACAGATGAGTGAAATCATTTGGTATTTCTCTTTCTCCGCTTGGCTTATTTCACTGAGCATAATACCCTCTAGCTCCATCCAAGTTGTTGCAAATGGTAGGATTTGTTTTCTTCTTATGGCTGGATAATATTCCATTGTGTATATGTACCACCTCTTCTTTATCCATTCATCTACTGATGGACACATAGGTTGCTTCCAATTCTTGGCTATTGTAAATAGTGTTGCTGTAAACATAGGGGTGCATCTGTCTTTTTCAAACTGGGCTGCTGTATTCTTAGGGTAAATTCCTAGGAGTGGAATTCCTGGGTCAAATGGTATTTCTATTTTGAGCATTTTGAGGAACCTCCATACTGCTTTCCACAATGGTGGAACTAATTTACATTCCCACCAGCAGTGTAGGAGGGTTCCCCTTTCTCCACAACCTCGCCAACATTTGTTGTTTTTTGTCTTTTGGATGGCAGCCATCCTTACTGGTGTGAGGTGATACCTCAATGTGGTTTTAATTTGCATTTCTCTAATAATTAGCGATGTGGAGCATCTTTTCATGTGGCTGTTGGCCATCTGTATTTCTTTTTTGGAGAACTGTCTGTTCCATTCCTCTGCCCATTTTTTAATTGGATTATTTGTTTTTTTTTTCTTGAGGTGGGTGAGCTCTTTATATATTTTGGATGTCAAACCTTTATTGGATCTTTCATTTTCAAATATATTCTCCCATACTGTAGGGTATCTTTTTGTTCTATTGATGGTGTCTTTTGCTGTACAGAAGCTTTTCAGCTTAATATAGTCCCACTTGTTCATTTTTGGTGTTGTTTTCCTTGCCCAGGGAGATATGCTCAAGAAGAGGTCACTTATGTTTATGTCTAAGAAGTTTTTGCCTATGTTTTCTTCCAAGAGTTTAATGGTTTCATGACTTACATTCAGGTCTTTGATCCATTTTGAATTTACTTTTGTGCATGGGGTTAGACAATGGTACAGTTTCATTCTCCTACATGGAGCTGTCCAGTTTTGCCAGCACCATCTGTTGAAGAGACTGTCATTTCGCCATTGTATGTCCATGGCTCCTTTATCAAATATTAATTGACCATATATGTCTGGGTTAATGTCTAGAGTCTCTAATCTGTTCCACTGGTCTGTGGCTCTGTTCTTGTGCCAGTACCAAATTGTCTTAATTACTATGGCTTTGTAGTAGAGCTTGAAGTTGGGGAGTGAGATCCCCCCTACTTTATCCTTCTTTCTCAGGATTGCTTTGCCTATTCGGGGTCTTTCGTGTTTCCATATGAGTTTTTGAACTATTTGTTCCAGTTTGTTGAAGAATGTTGCTGCTGGTTTCATAGGGATTGCATCAAATCTGTATATTGCTTTGGGCAGGATGGCCATTTTGACGATAGTAATTCTTCGTAGCCATGAGCAGGGGATGAGTTTCCATCTGTTAGTGTCCCCTTTAATTTCTCTTAAGAGTGACTTGTAGTTTTCAGAGTATAGGTCTTTCACTTCTATGGTTAGATTTATTCCTAGGTATTTTATTCTTTTTGATGCAATTGTGGATGGAGTTGTTTTCTTGATTTCTCTTTCTATTGGTTCATTGTTAGTGTAATGGAAAGCCACAGATTTCTGTGTGTTGATTTTGTATCCTGCAACTTTGCTGTATTCCGATATCAGTTCTCATAGTTTTGGAGTGGAGTCTTTAGGGTTTTTTATGTACTATATCATATCATCTTCAAATAGTGACAGTTTAACTTCTTCTTTACCAATCTGGATTTCTTGTATTTCTTTGTTTTGTCTGATTGCCACGATTAGGACCTCCAATACTATGTTGAATAAGAATGGGGAGAATGGGCATCTCTGTACTGTTCCCAATCGCAGAGGAAAAGCTTTCAGCTTCTCGCTGTTCAGTATGATGTTGGCTGTGGGTTTATCATATATGGCCTTTATTATGTTGAGGTACTTGCCCTCTATTCCCATTTTGCTGAGAGTTTTTATCATGAATGGTTGTTGAATTTTGTCAAATGCTTTTTCAGCATCTATGGTGATGATCACGTGGTTTTTGTCTTTCTTTTTGTTGATGTGGTGGATGATGTTGATGAATTTTTGAATGTTGTACCATCCTTGCATCCTTGGGATGAATCCCATTTGATCATGGTGTATGATCCTTTTGATGTATTTTTGAATTCGGTTTGCTAATATTTTGTTGAGTATTTTTGCATCTACATTCATCAGGGATATTGGTCCGTAATTTTCTATCTTGTTGGGGTCTTTGCCTGCTTTTGGTATGAGGGTGATGTTGGCTTCATAGAATGGGTTTGGGAGTATTCCCTCCTCTTCAATTTTTTGGAAAACTTAAAGGAGAATGGGTATTATGTCTTCTCTGTGTGTCTGATAAAATTCTGAGGTAAATCCGTCTGGTCCAGGGGTTTTGTTCTTGGGTAGTTTTTCGATTACCATTTCAATTTCTTTGCTCGTAATTGGTTTGTTTAACTTTTGTGTTTCTTCCTTGGTCAGTCTTGGAAGGTTGTATTTTTTTAGAAAGTTGTCCATTTCTTCTTGGTTTTCCAGCTTGTTGGCGTATAGGTTTTCACAGTAGTCTTTAATTATTCTTTGTATTTCTGTGGAGACTGTCGTGATTTTTCCATTCTCATTTCTGATTCTGTTAATTTGTGTTGATTCTCTTTTTCTCTTAATAAGTTTGGCTAGAGGCTTATCTATTTTGTTTATTTTCTCAAAGTATCAGCTCTTGGTTTCATTGATTTTTGCTATTGTTTTATTCTTCTCAATTTTGTTTATTTCTTCTCTGATCTTTATTATGTCCCTCCTTATGCTGACCTTAGGCCTCATTTGCTCTTCTTTTTCCAGTTTTGATAATTGTGATGTTAGACTATTCATTTGGGATTGTTCTTTCTTCTTCAAGTGTGCCTGGATCGCTATATACTTTCCTCTTAAGACTGCTTTCGCTGCGTCCCACAGAAGTTGGGGCTTTGTGTTGTTGTTGTCTTTTGTTTCCATATATTTCTTGATCTCTATTTTAATTTGTTCGTTGATCCATTGTTTATTTAGGAGCAGGTTGTTAAGCCTCCATGTGTTTGTGAGCCTTTTTGTTTTCTTTGTAGAATTTATTTCTAGTTTTACACCTTTGTGGTCTGAAAAGTTGGTTGGTAGAATTTCAACATTTTGGAATTTACTGAGGCTCTTTTTGTGAGCTAGTATGTGGTCTATTCTGGAGAATGTTCCATGTGCGCTTGAGAAGAATGTATATCCTGTTGCTTTTGGATGTAGAGTTCTGTAGATGTCTATTAGGTCCATCTGCTCTACTGTGTTGTTCAGTGCCTCCGTGTCCTTACTTATTTTCTGCCCAGTGGATCTATCCTTTGGTGTGAGTGGTGTGTTGAAGTCTCCTAAAATGAATGCATTGCATTCTATTTACCCCTCTAGTTCTGTTAGTATTTGTTTCACATATGCTGGTGCTCCTGTGTTGGGTGCGTATATATTTAGAATGGTTATATCCTCTTGTTGGACTGAGCCCTTTATCATTATGTAGTGTCCTTCTTTATCTCTTATTACTTTCTTTGTTTTGAAGTCTATTTTGTCTGATATTAGTACAGCAACCCCTGCTTTCTTCTCTCTGTTGTTTGCCTGAAATATGTTTTTCCATCCCTTGACTTTTAGTCTGTGCATGTCTTTGGGTTTGAGGTGAGTTTCTTGTAAGCAGCATATAGATGGGTCTTGCTTTTTTATCCATTCTATTACTCTGTGTCTTTTATTGGAACATTCAGTCCATTTACATTCAGGGTGACTTTTGAAAGATATGTACTTATTGCCATTGCGGGCTTTAGATTCGTGGTTACCAAAGGTTCAAGGTTAGCCTCTTTAGTATCTTACTGCCTAACTTAGCTCGCTTATTGAACTGTTATTTGCACTGTCTGGAGATTCTTTCCTTCCATCCCTTCTTATTCCTCCTCCTCCATTCTTTATATGTTGGTTGTTTTATTCTGTGCTCTTTCTTGTTTCCTTTAACTGCTTTTAGTGGGTAGTTCATTTTATTTTTTTGCCTTTAGTTAGTATTTGGTTGGTCTGCTTTCTTTGCTGTGATTTTATTTTCTCTGGTGACATCTGTTTAGTTTTAGGAGTGCTCCCGTCTAGAACAGTTCCTCTAAAATACCCTGTAGAGGTGGTTTGTGGGAAGCAAATTCCCTTAACTTTTGCTTGTCTGGGAATTGTTTAATCCCTCCATCATATTTAAATGATAATCGTGCTGGATACAGTTTCCTTGGTTCAAGGCTCTTCTGTTTCATTGCATTAAATTTATCATGCCATTCTCTTCTGGCCTGTAATGTTTCTGTCGAGATGTCTGATGTTAGCCTGATAGGTTTTCCTTTATAGGTGACCTTTTTCTCTCTAGCTGCCTTTAAAACTCTTTCCTTGTCCTTGATCTTTGCCATTTTAATTATTATTTGTCTTGGTGTTGTCCTCCTTGGGTCCTTTCTGTTGGGGGTTCTGTGTATTTCCATGATCTGTTCGATTATTTCCTCCCCCAGTTTGGGGAAGTTTTCAGCAATTATTTCTTCAAAGACACTTTCTATCACTTTTCCTCTCTCTTCTTCTTCTGGTACCCCTATAATACGGATATTGTTCTTTTTGGATTGGTCACACAGTTCTCTTTACATTGTTTCTTTCCTGGAGATCCTTTTATCTCTCTCTATGTCAGCTTCTATGCGTTCCTGTTCTCTGGTTTCTGTTCCATCAATGGCCTCTTGCGTCTTATCCATTCTGCTCATAAATCCTTCCAGAGTTTGTTTCACTTCTGTAATCTCCTTCCTGGCATCTGTGATCTCCCTCTGGACTTCATCCCTTAGCTCTTGTATATTTCTCTGCATCTCCGTCAGCATGTTTATGATTTTTATTTTGATTTCTTTTTCAGGAAGACTGGTAAGTCTGTCTCCTCAGGTGTTGTCTCTGTGATCTTTGTCTGCCTGTAATTTTGCCTTTTCATGGTGATAGGAATAGTTTGCAGAGCTGGCACAAGTGATGGCTTGGAGGACTTTCCTTCTTGCTGGTTTGTGGCCCTCCTCTCCTGGGACAACAGCGACCTCTAGTGGCTTGTGCTGGGCAGCTGTGTGCAGACAAGGCTTCTGCTTCCTGCCCGGCTGCTATGGAGTTTATCTCTGCTGTTGTTGTGGGTGTGGCTTTCCTGGGGCAGCTGCTCCGATATGGTGGAGCCGTGTTGTAGGGGGAGCAGCCAGGAGGCTATTTATCTCTGTGAGGGGTCTCTGTGCTCCCTGCTGCCCAGGGGGTTAGAGTGCCCAGAATTTCCACGATACCCTGCTGTTGGACTAAGTGTCCCAGGACGCTTCTGTCCGGTTTTGGGGTCCCTGTCCCTTTAAGCCTTCAAAAAGCACTCGCAAAAAAAAAAAAAAAGTCACTCACTTTTCTTTGTTCCCGGGCGCTGGCCTCAGGGACCCGCTCACCGGTCTTGCTGCCCTGTTTCCCTAGTATCCAGGGCCCCGCGCATGCACTGTGTCTGCGCTCTGGCCCAGATGGCTGGGGCTGGGTGTTCGGCAGTCCTGGGCTCCGTCTCCCTCCCGCTCTGCCTGCTCTTCTCCCGCCGGGAGCTGGGGGGAGGGGCGCTCGGCTCCCGCGGGGCCGGGGCTTGTATCTTACCCACTTCGCGAGGCGCTGGGTTCTCTCAGGTGCAGATGTGGTCTGGATATTGTCCTGTGTCCTCTGGTCTCTATTCTAGGAAGAGTTGTCTTTGTTATATTTTCAAAAATATATGTGGTTTTGGGAGGAGATTTCTGCTGCTCTACTCATGCTGCCATCTTGGCTCCACCCCCTTCCTTAATTTAATAGTCTAAGTTTATATGCACTTTATTGTGGGACAAAAACATTAATATCAAAATTTTACCCTATTATTATATGAGTGAAAATTATATTAATCTTTTAAAACAATCCATCAGAATGCAGAAATAAAGTGTAGAATTGACCATGCCGTTGTGTGACAATAGCTATATTGCCTACATTATCTCTCCTGCAAGATAAGACTCAACAGATACATGAGAACATATTTTAATTATGTTGCTGTGAAATCATTTATTGTACTCATTAATCAAATGCTTTATTTAAAGATAAGATAAATTACCTGGATTTTCTAGATCACTCTGAAGTCAACATTATATATCATAATCCATTCATTTAATATTTTCTTTCTTTGAAAATAATTATATTCATATAAGTCAGTTGTAAACACAGGAATATATAGATACCCTTTCAAATAAGATTGTATTCCTCTTTTGTATAATGTTGTGTTGTCATATAACTTTCTAATTGTAATTCAAGTTAAGCCTATAGTAGATCAAAGAAGATGTTGGTGAATTTTAATTATGATGTGATGTGAACACATTTGGGAAAAATAAAATCAATTGCTATTTTATTTAAGTAATAAGAAAAAAAGTATTTCCCTGATATGAGCTCCTGTGTTAATAACTAATCTGAGATAGTAAGATGATAATTTATAGAATAAAAACAGTCCCTGTTAATATCCTTGTATTTCCTTCCAGAATATCTATGGAATATTATTATATACTGATCAATATAATATCCTGTTAATTTCTGTTTCATAAATTACAATTTAGCATTTTAATTATATGAAATCCCTGAAACTCCATGGTAATATGGTATGCTTAAACTCATCCATGCAAAGCCAAATTACATTTAAATTTGTATATACATATATAATTTTTCTTAGTCATTTTGAAAGGAAAGAGTAGAGTCCTTACTAATAAAGTGAGATTCTTATATTAAATGCAGAAATGGACTGAAAGTTATACATATATATAGCATATATGTAATATAGATTAATATAGAATATAGATTATAGAATCTATATTTTGAGATATAATATATAAGAGATATTTTGCCTTTGTATGTGTTAATATTTATACATTATTTTATATTTGGACTATTTTATAATCTTAAATAGGCATCAGTATCAAGACAATATTATTATCCCCACCTTAAAAATGAAAATACGGACGTATGAAGTAGAAAGAACAAGAGAATGAATCAATTCAGGGCAAAGTCTGACTCAGCCTGTCCATATCTCATCCACTTTTGTGAGTTTTCACCTACTCAAGCACTAAAAATAATCATACTTGGAGATTTACTGTTTGAAAAGAAAAAAACAAACTAAGATTATTGCATGGCTATTCTCGGCATTTCTATAAAGATTTTCCTTTGTCCTCAAACCTTGTATGAACACTGATATGAGGTGTTTTTCTTCACTGCATCTAATCACTTCCTGGCTGTATCTTCCATCTAGCAGCTCGGTTCCCTGGAAGACTGGATGTAGGAAAAGCAGCAACAATTTGGGCATCTTGACAGTGTTACTGGTGTGCTGTATGACCTTGGCCATGTCACCAGATTTCCTGGACCTAGTGTACAGGTGCAAAGTAATAATTCCTATAAAATATGTATTTGGTCATTCCGATGACCAAAATACATTTCTCGTATATTGTGATTTTTGAAAACGTTTCAGAGCCATGAAAGTGAAATAGGTGTCATGTTAAGTTGATGAGATTTTGAATCTCACCCAAGAGCAGGGACTGGTTGCCAGGACGACCAGCCATGTGATTACAAAGTTGGAACTTTTAGCCTCAGGGTCAGAAGAGGGGAAGAAGGGTAGATGTTGAATCAGCCAAAGTCCAAAGACTTAGTCAATCATGACTATGCAATGAGGCTTTCACAAAAACCCTTGAGAACTGCATGTTTTCTTTCTTTCTCTCTTTTTAAAATCCTGTTTCCCTGTTTGGAGACCTCCCATGCTTGGGGAACCAGAACACTTCCATGTGCCACCAAGCCAGGCCCTAAGCTCCCTTACTGGGGACCTTGTCCTATGTATCTCTTTATCTAGCTGTTGACTTGTATCCTTTATTAAACTGGTAAATATAAATAAGTGTTCTCTGAGTTCTGTGAGCTGCTCTAGCAAATTAACTGAATCTACGGGGGAGATCCCTGGAGCCTCCAGTGTGTAGCCGATCAGGTCAGAAGCACAGGTAACAGCCTGGAGTGTGTAACTGGCACCTGGACCGGGAGGTGAAGGGCAGTCTTGTAGGATGGAGCCGTTGGCCTGGGGAATCTGATGCTGTGTCTGGACAGATAGCGTCAGAATTGGGTTAGATTCTTGGACACCCTGCTGGTGTTTGAGAATTGCTTGGTGTCATACGTGGGGCATTCTCTGTTTCCCCTAAACATACACCCATGGGAAGTGGGTCCAGGAACCCTAAAAGAACAAGGTATAGGTAAGGCTAAAGAGACCAGTGTGGTGAGAAGCAGCCTAGCCAAATGAGATTGGGCAGAGGGCATTATTGAAGAATATGGCTTCTGGAGGCAGCTGGATTGGAATCCTGACTCTATCACTTAGTATTTTTTTTTCCAGTTCTTTCATCTGTAAGACATGACTAGTTTTCATGAATTCCCACAGGTTTATTGTGAGGATTATATAAGTATTGTATCATTATTTTAAATTATTGCTATTATTATTGTTAAGGTTGACTAAACTATACTACTACTTACTTATATTTTATTTAGAGTTCATATCAGGCTATGAACTCTTATCTACACCTTGTACCCTTAGCTTAATTTGACGGAGTTTTGAACTTGAATGTATCCTTAAACCCTAGATGGCATATGACTTCCATAACATATTTCTAGGTAGAAGATTAGGTCTGTCCAAAGGCAGATGATACTTATGATATAAATTATTCCAATTAAAATTCAATACTTAGTGTGAAAATAATTGAAACAAAGGAAGAAAAACTAAATTGCCTGATTTTTAACAGAGACAGATCAAAACACATCTTTCATTAAGAAAGATGAAGTGTATTCCTCTTTCATCTAGTTGTTCAAAGGTGAGAGCATTAACCAAACCAAACAAACCGGGTCCATTCACCTGCCACACATCAGATGGAGCACTGACATCAGGATACAGTGAAAGGAAGTGCGTGTCTACTACAGGGCACCACGCAGGAGAACAGGTGCCTGATGCCCAAGGTCCCAAACTTACAAGCAAGGGTTTTTAAGGTGTGTGACCAGCTCGCGCCCATTCTTCTGATTGGTCAGTGGTGTGGTTACTGGAGATTATTTCAGGAATTTACCCGTCAGTCTTCTGGTTGCCGAGTCTGAGGTCTATCTGCGGTGGTCAGCAGGTGACTCCTCTGGCAGGGGTCTGAGCTGCTGCAAAATATCTCAAGGGTACATGAGTCAGGAGTTTATTTATGGCCTTGAAGGGGAACTAAGGGTCCTGTGTCTGTTTAGGTAGCTTTGCCTTGGTTTGCTAACTCCCATTTTCTTTAAACTCTCATTACTCAGTCTCATTCCCACACTGGGTCATACCTGGGGGACTCAGCTACACTTTGTTAATGAGAAGTCTGAGGGGTTTCATCAGAAGGGGGCTATCCCTGTGGTTCTAGGAGGTTCAGTGAGGTCCTCCACGAGGTTCTTCTGTCATGTCACTCCCACAGCCCTCTACCTACTGTTTTCATCCACATGCTTGGAGCAGGCTCACTGGTACCACACTCCCATTCTGGTGAAGAGGAAGGAATTTCCCTGTTAAAATATATGGTCTGGATATTGCACCCATTCTTTCAAATCACATCCTTCTGGTGAAAACTTACCAAGTCCATTCCCAACTGCAAGGAAATATTTTCTAACTAGATACAGGAGCCAGCTTCAAGGAGGGAGGTGAAAATAGATACTGGAGTGTGATTTGCTGTGATATAATCCAGGTAACACACTTAAAAATATTAAAATGATGATTTCTATTTCAAATTAATGTGACTGAAGTTAGATATCATAAACTGAGGGGTGGAGTGGAAACACAATAGAGATGGGAAGAAGTAACAGCAGCATTGGCATGTCTACAATTTCCATCAGCTTTCTGAAGCTATTTTTGTAAAATATTCATCCACTCACTTATTGATATCCTCTCAACAAACAGTTCACTTCTGTTGCTACAAAAGTGGCTTCTAGGTCTCCAAAGTATGTGAAGAGATATAATTCAGGAGACCTTTGGTAAGCATCTTGTTTTCATAGCCCTTCCAGCTCCAAAGAGGAAAACCTACTGACACTACCTCAATGGTCTGAGTTTTACTAGGCATACAACAAACTCATTGACATCAAGATCATCTGGGTCTCCTGAGAATATTGCAGTAGGATATGAGAAGGTGCCTGGGAATGTTTTTTCTTTTCTCTGTTCTATGCTTCTCTCTTTTTAGTTTAATAACTTCTTAACTGTTTTTTATCTTCCCTCTAGAGACTGTATTCTACTGATGTCTAATAGTTTATGCACAATCATGACTCTTAGATCTCAGCTATATTTTCTTTATCAAAATATTACATTCTTCATATATTGTTATCAAAAGTATTAAAAGAGACTCTGATTAATTTGGGATCCTTAAGTAATGTAGGACTATTTATTGCTAGCACTATGATCAGGGGTAAAATCATTCAAAACACTTACAGGCAGAAAAGGATAGTTTAGTGAACTTTTATCATCCTGCTATGAATACCCCTTGTACCTTTGTTCTTAAGATAATTTGTAAATTGTACCTGCTTGGTTATTTTAAGGTTTCAAAAAAATAATCTAGATCCACTCTCTTTTTTTATCTGATAGAATTCATTGCATTTTTTAAAGCTGTCTTTAAAACTGTAGATTCAAAGACAGAGAAAAAATTATGTATTGAATTAAACCTTTAAAATCTATATATTTCTAATGTATATGTAGTCATATCAGTTTGTACTGATATATTTTTTTAAAAACTTGATAAATTATGTAGGTGTTCACAGCTTCAGATATCTTTAACCAGAGCAAGATTATTAGGTAATTTTTATGAATGTAGAGAGGAAGTTCATATGAGAAAAACACTAACCTCATGTAGTTTCTTCTAGAAATTTTCCTTTTGAAAAACTTCCCAGAGTATACATTTAATTTTGCTTATTTGCTCAGGTAAATTTGTATATATTTACAGTCATAGCATGAACTACACAAATGATATAGAAAAACACCTATGTGTTTTGAATTTATGTATTCTGCAGTGCAACACACATTGATGTTGTCAATAAATAGATTTAATGTAAAATCGTTTTAAATAAATGAGATCAAATTTACATTGTATTTTCAAACTGTCTAGAGAGGAAAAGCAAAACTCTAAAAAATGTCAATAATATTGATAATTTATGTCAAATCTCTCACTACTGTAAAAAATCCATTTTGATTGATTTTAGCTTTCCAGAATCCCTATCTGCATTTCTCTGAATAAGAATCACTTTATAGCCCTCTCGCAGAATTTTTATGGTAAATTTTAAAGTGAAGGCCATTTTGTCCCTTATACTCTGTTTTAGTCATAATGTCAAGCACAGTCTGGTTGCAAAATAATTTGAAAATTTAATAATTATTGTACCATAGAGTTCAACAGAGTAAAAAATACACAATTCATAACACAATTTCTAGCATATGAAAATTTTTTTCCCAGAATTATTCACAAAATAATGATTTGGAGCAGAATGTTTACATGTATCTGAATGTTTCAAAACAAAGTTTGCATTTTGTGTTACAAGTATTGCCAAATAAAGGGAAAAGTCCAGTAGATAAAACGGCAATTGGATTAGTATACAAGGAAAATTCATGAACTGCCTGAGTTATTCAACAAATAATATAAATAATTAGATTTCAATTATATGTCAATTACTAATTAGGTGCTAGACCTAAGAGTGACAATCAAAAGAAAAATTCCCTGATCTTATGTAGCCCGTATGTTACACAATAGAAATAGTCAGCAACTGTGTATCTATTGTTACACCTACTATGCATGGTGATAGGTGTTTCTACTAAAAAAAGACCACTATCATAGTGGATGAAAAGGACAGGAATTTTAGATAGAGGGGTTGCGATTTGGTAAGACCTGATTGAAATGAAGAATAAAACTAAAGGGATATGTTTGAGATGTTGAATGTTATGTCAACAAAAAACAAATGAACACCCAAATAACCTGTGGATCAAAGTCAGGTTTATAAACCTACTGCAGTAAAGGGGAGATTCAAAATGGGAATTGTCTCAGAAAGACAGGATCGGGGTGAGTATATATTATGCTTTCAGGTTTAGGCTCAAGTAGTTTAAGGCATATCTTGTAATGCAAAAATCTATTTGCAATTAAACAGTTTGTAAATTAGTATTTTAAGGTTTGTGGACACAGCAAGGAGAGTCTTGAATCAAGTTGATAAGTGAATAGTTATTTGATGAATGACATTTTTCCCCAGTAGACAACCGTATTGGTTTTGGTACCAATTTCAACATAACAGCAACAAATAACTCAGCATCAGCAGGAAGCACAAGAACTCAGCTTGATTCTAACACTATCAGATAGCATTAGATTCCACAGGTTAAGTGTTCAGTCCTGCAAGAATCCCACCACAGTTCCCATTTCCAGACACCAATCACAAGTCCAGGTTGTTGTCTGTGCTTCTGATCAACTGGCTACAGATTAGAGGTTTGCATGGTGTCCTGCTGGGACTTCAGATTCCAGTCAGAGTCCAGGCTGTGACTTGTACTTCTGGTGTACTAGCTATAAATCAGAGGTTCCCAAGACCCCTCCTCAGGTCTGATTAATTTCCTACAGCCACTCACAGAACTCAGAGAAACATTTTACTTACCAGATTACTGGTTTATTATAAAAGGATGTAACTCAGGAACAGCCAGGTGAAAGAGATGCATAGGGCAGGTATGGGGAAAGGATGTGGAGTTTCTATACCCTCTCTAGGTGTGACCCCTCTCGGCATCAACTCATGTTCACCGACCTGGAAGCTCTCGGAATGCCATCCTTTTGGGGTTTTAGGGAGGCTTCATTACAGAGGCATGATTGATTAAATCACTGGCTACGAAGGCTGATTTCACTTCCAGCCCATCTCCCATCCTTGGAGGCCAGGAGATGGGACAGGAATGTCCAATCCTCTAATCATACGCTGCTTGGCTCCACAGGGAATCAGACCCCCATCCTTAGGTGCTTCCAAAAGTCACCTAATCAGCATAACAGTGGACAACTTTATCCCTCTCAGCCCTTAGGAATTTCCAAGGGTTATATGAGCTGTGAGCCAGAAACTAAGGACAAGGACTAAATATGTGTTTTTTATAAATTCCAATATCACAGCAACCTTCAGAAGTAAGCTATTTTCTCAGATGATTAACAAATTGTACAGATAAACTGGGTTTTCAAGAATGTCCTGAATCAAACTATAAAACATAGTCATATCTTTCTGGGAATATTTTTTTTTTCTAGAATAAAGAGTTAAGATGTTTTACATCTAGTGATTGAAGTTACAGTCATAATAATAATAATAGTAATGCATATAATAGTAAATGTTATTAGTAATATAGTGCATGCTATTGGATGCCGTTTGTTTCAGGTTTAGTTGGAAGAGAATTTCATCTGTCCTACCAAAGAAGTGTTTGGAATATCTCTAGCAAGAAATTTCTGAATTATTTTCCTTGGAATTAACTTATTAAATAATTATTACATGTTGTTAAATTACATCCATATTATAAAATTATTAATTGCCTAGCATTTAGATGCCATGCCCAGCTGCTACTTAAGCTAGGACTCACATCTGTAAAAATGGATAATCCATCTCCCTTTATTTAAGGAAATGTTGGACCCATAGTAGAAAAAAGTAAACCTGAACTAGCATGATCTGAGAAATTTGTTAATTAATTAATAAGATTTGGGTCTAATCCATTAGTAGCCCAGCCATAAAGATGAAAGTAATACAGAAGAAATATAGGAGAAAAATGTTTTGGAAGCCACAAAATGTGGAAAATAATGGAAGATCATCAGAAATATTAATATGAATCTAAGCTTATATCAAAGCCCTAGAAATAAATGTCAGGTGTAACAGAAATAGGATGATAGAGGGCATGTGTTTATGATAGTCTCAATTATGTTAAGTGTTTTGGTAGCATATAAATGTTATTTTCTTAAAATTTTGCTAATTAAAAAAATTGGTGCTGCTGACAATTGAGTGTGATTCCCCAAGTCAGTTTTACCTGGAATTTCATTCTTAGGTTCAACATTTTGTTACTTGCCTTTTGTGTTTTACAGGGAGGAAGCTATAATCGTTGGCATGAAAGACAGGCAATAGAAGTTTTAAGACTTTGGACAATGCACATCATATCAGCCCTTCAAGTTACTAGAGGAGAGGCAGGTGGTTTTAACAATGTGTCCTGTGTTAAAAACTATTTGGAAATGACCTTAGGTGTTTTAACCGAACATAAATGCTGCTTTTGGAGGCTGCAATATTTCCTGGTATTAAAAAGAAACTGAGATTAGAAAGCATTCACTGCTGAGACTCTAAATGAATACACCTGAAATATTTTTTTGGTAATATCATGTTTAAGAAAGAGAGGGGTGAAAAACTAAACACTCTTGAATTGATAATGTATTGTACGAAAGGAAACATGAAGTGGTACTTTTTTGATATTTTGAGGTTTTCACATGTTTTAGGATCTAACTTGCCAAATTCCATAAACTGGAAGTTAAAAGTTATCTTACTTCATGGAAAAGATCAAGAAAAATATATGCATGCATGTATATGTCTAAGGGATCAGAAAAGAAGAGCTGGTAAATGCCTTGGAGGAATTATTGGTGGTTTCTTGTTTCCAAGAAAGCAGACATTAGACTGAGGAGTGGTTCTCAGTGAAAGGCACTTCTTCCAGTGGGCCTACAGTTGCCTCTGGTCCTTAAATAATTCAGCTGAAATTTCTATGAATCTTATTCAGAATTTATTATGAGTATTCACTTTTTTTCTGGGCTAGTATGAGTTGAATTATTCTGTGGACTAATTCCTTAAAAACTGTAGACATTAAATTAGTCCAGTTAGTTTCTTTGTCATTCTTATCCTCTTTATTTTCCTGTTTTTCTCCTTTTCTGCTAACTCTTGACTCCTTTGTTCTGTTTTTCTTTCTTTCCCTTCCTCCCTTCCTCTCCTTTCTCCTTCCTCTTATCTTATTACATGGTTACACTCTCGGTCATACATAAAGAATTCCAGAATTATAGTAGAGAGCTAAATAACACCGCTGACAGGCTTTTCTTTGGGGCATTTAAATTTTGGGCTTGTTCTGACATGCCCCTCATCTTCTGATATCTTAGCCTATCCAAGTCTATGCTCCATTTCTTCAGTGACAATATCTTTAATGTGTCCTACAGATAAATATAGCTGATACACTAAGGTATTAATCATCTGAATTTCTGCTCATCTGTCCACTTTCAGGCCTCTATCCAACCATCTCTTGCAACTCCACCATGAGGACCTTGGTCCTCACCTCACCTGGCCTTCTTGGCTGTGTGGCCAAGAGAAGCATTTTCTTTCATGTGTCCTACAGACTGTTGCTAACATACAGCCTTCATCATCCAGAATTCATTTCCCCACCACTAAAAATTTAGTTCCCTGATATCTTCCCTTCAGTTACCAGGATCTTAAGCTTATTTTAAGAAGGGGGCTTTTAATTAGAGAGTTATTATATGCAGTCCAAAGTAAATACTTCATATAATATCTAATACCTTTCATGGATATAAATCACATAATATTGATTAAGTTTTTCAGGTCTTCAATTTTCAATCAAGCAGAAGTACTGCTTCCTTTTCATCACTCTCAGTTCCTCACCTCATAGGAAAATTAATGGATTTTTAAAGTAGTTGAATTTTCCTATAAAACTTGTTTTGAAGTTAAAGAGCTGGAAAAAATTGTCTAAATACATCAGGCAACGGTCTACCTTTACTTTTTACTTTATTATTCTCAAACTGAGAGTTTACATTTACAATGTGATCTTTTCTTTTTTTCAATGCTCAACCTGATGTCTTTCTCTGTATCTGTGCTGTTTGGGAGCACCCTCCCCTACTATCCAGGGCTTGGCTAAGTGACCTGTTTTAACAAAAGGGACAGTAGCCAATGTGACGTAGGCAGCTGCTTGATATAGTACATGTTCATTAAAGTTTGCCCTCTCCTTCTGTATATGGGGCCTTCCAGCAATAAGACATGGAAGCCTCAGAAACCATGTGGAACAGAGCTAATCTGTCCCAGCTCAGGATTCTCTGCAAACTTTTCCCCCCAAAGGACTATGTACTAATGCTCTAAAGGTATCCAGAGTATGTAATGAGTTACTTTGTTCATATGCATCTAAAATAGTATCAGTTGAATACCATCTTGGGATAATTTAAGAAGAGTCACACAAATAATATTCTGTGTTCTGGGGTCCAGATGAGAAACTTGAGTTAACAGAGCATCTTCCCTTAAACCACCTAACAGCTGACTGCAGATTCAAACACGAGCTCAGCCAAGACCAGAGGAAAGACTCAGGAAAGCCGTAATCAAGTTGCCAACACTCAGAATCAGGAGCTAAATACTCTGTTACCAAGTTTTGGGGTGGTATGTTATGCCTATTCAGTAACTGATATAAACAAGGATTTGAAAAGGTTAGTTACTGATGACTAAATGAATCAAATTACTTGTGCTACGGGACAAACCCATGTAAAATAATTTTATCTTTATTTTCATGATTTAGTATTCAGCAATATTACATTGTACAAAGTGAGATTGCCAGATCACCATATTTTCACATAACCATTGTAATTCTTCTTCATTCCATCTTTTTATCTTTTTTCACTTCATATATCATTCTATTAAAGACATTTTGAAAGATCTCAATTAAATGAAAAAGAATTAGCCAAATTAAAGATAATCAAAATATCACACATAGATGTGTATGAATAGAAACTTTAATGTTGATAAACAATAATATTTAAAATATATGTTGTACAGAATAGTCTTACAGATTACAGAACATATTTAAAACATGTTGATGTAAAAACTATGAACAAAATAGTAAGTTAAAATTACTTTCTCTTTTAAAAATTTTTCATCAAATTCAACCTTTAACTTCCATACTACTTGGTATTTCATTTTTCTTAATGTATTTCTTCATAATTATATAATGTTAAGACAATGTTTTGTTTTTTAAACTAAAAATGTATGTAGGTAAGGTGTACAGTAAGCTGTTTTGATATCCATGTAAGTATTGAAATGAATCCTAAGGTCAAGCTAATCAACCTATCTATCTTCTCACAGTTACCTTTTGTGTGTATGTGTTGTAGGAGCTACTCAGTATGATGACTATAGTTAATAACACTTTATTGTATACTACAAATTCACTAAGGTGGTTTGGTCTTAAAAGCAACAGTAAGAAGAATGCAGATATATCATTCTCATTGAATTTAGCTTAACATGTTGATTACAGGACTCCTGTGTATAAATTATTCACATGCGTTGGGAGCAATCCAGTACTCCACCACGAAGGAGGATATAAGTTAATATAGAATTTGTCTGGGTGTGTTTGTTTGGGCCAGAAATATGTATATTTCTGGAAGTCAAGAAGAAGAACCAAGTTTGTTTGTTTATTTTCTATTTACCATTTTGTTTATGAGGTGCTGAAATATTATTCAACACTTGCAATTAAATGTGGTCTACCATATTTGTCATTCAATATACAGAAATAGCTTAAATGAGGATTAAAAATATGCAAGGAGGACAGATAGCAAAAGCTGTTGATATTTTTAAGGTGATAACACCAAATAAGTTAATTAAGGCATTAAGATTGTTCTTTGGGAAGCAAGATGATGATAGATACAATTGAGGAAAAAATAGAAGTGGGAAAACTAGGTCAATGGTGGATTTGCCATCTGTCTTATTCTGAAATGGTTTTAGTTAAACACTTTCTTTTTCTCATTTTTTTTCTGTTTTATTCTTTCACAGTTTCTTCCTTTTGACCCTTCAACATGTTGCTTTGTTCTTTTTTTATTTTTTTAAGATAACCTGATGGGCCAAAAATA
The DNA here is from genome assembly GCF_030020395.1 of Manis pentadactyla. Classification (NCBI taxonomy): domain Eukaryota; kingdom Metazoa; phylum Chordata; class Mammalia; order Pholidota; family Manidae; genus Manis; species Manis pentadactyla. The sequence continues at coordinate 11,396,516 of NC_080034.1, forward strand.
ACCATAAAAATAATTAAATAAAAATTGAAGAAAGGAAAATCAGTACAACTTTCAGATCTGTGTGTCAAGAAATATACTGATCACTACAGGGGGTACCCCGCCTGGTTCCTATGCCTGAGATAAAACTAGTCAAAGCTGGGAAGCCTGGAACCATCAGGGTACATTGTAAATGTTGTTCACTTATTTTCCATCACCCACCAACATTTGATCAGCTGAAGCACCAAAAAAATGGGAGAATTATTTCATTTTTTTAATTCATGGATTTCAGGGAAACAAGTGTGATGTTGAAAGTATTATGAGATAAAAGAATGCAGTTGGAGGTATATTTGATGGTCTAGAAAGAAAGACTGGTAAATATAAAAGGACTAAAGCTATATTAAGAACATATTTGATCATTAGATAAGCAGCATGGTGAAGATAAAATTGAAAGTTGAAGAGATCATTGGAATTTTAAAATGCATGCAGCTGTCTGGGTGGTTTGCAGACATTCTGTGGGAGATCCAGTATGGCAAATTAGTTGGAGGTCTTAATATAAGACTGAGAACAGTGCATAAAAAAAGCACATGCCTCAGGCTTTCTGAAAGAAATCAATGGAAATGCTCAAGCATTTAGTAAGAGAAATCTCTAAGTGACAATTTTCTCTAAGAAACTCAGACTGCAGATACATTAACATTTTCCCATAAAAGGGCTCTGTGCCAAATTATACTGAAAGGAAAGTAGCAAACAAGTATTTAGAGAAAAGATGGGGGGAGAGAATACCTTAGCGTTCTCCTCTGCTTTCTAGTCTCAAATAACCCACGATAAATATGCTTGGGTTTTCCCAATGTAAGGCCTGAAAATTAGCAGCTAAAATTTTGCTAATTAAGGTCTGTTGTACATACACGTTTTATATTTCTAGATCCTTTAGCCAATTGCTCATGAGTAAACTAACTAGCATATGCCAGTCTTCATTAATCTACACATGTATGTTGGTTTATCTACATATGTTTACAACCAAGTAAGAGGTAGGGAGACAGAGTGGGAAGGAGAAAGAGAGAAGAGACTTATTTGTTTTGACTCAGAGGTCAGAAAAGGATGTAGTAACACTGAGCCCTGCACAGCACTGTAAGCCTTGTTTCTAGGACAGGTCTTTTTCAAGGACCATATGATTGGCCTTAGTCTGGGATCAATAGATGGTGGTCCATAGATGGTCAATAAGGTACTCAGTAGGTGCCATGTAAGCAATTCCTCTCGAGCCATGACATAATTTACTATATCCTCATGTTCAGGTAGGTGCACAGGAATGAGAGAAGGTCAATGAGATGAGCCATGCCTCTCTCCCGTACCAAGGGATCAGCAGACTTCTGGTTTCCTGGCCTCACATCACCATCATCGCATCAGAAGGAGGGGCTTGCTCATCAGGGTGGGTCCCCTCTCTCAGAGCACTAAGTTGGAAAGGTTATTACACTGCATTACTTATTCATACAACTTGCTTATAAAATTGGAGTCTCAATAAGTATTGACTCAATCCTCGTACCTTTCCAGGCAGTTTAGGAACACTGAGAAACCAATTCAGTGGTCAGGTCAGGCAGAGTCAGGGCAAGATTATTGCTTTTATTTTCTCATATGATCATAATCAAACCTGGACAAGTAACTTGATCTCTCTGGAGCTTGATTTTTTAAATTGAGGTTAACAATTGTAGCAACTTTATAAAGCTGTTGTAAGCTTTAAATGAGTTAATATGAGTGAAATGCTCAGAAAGCTGACAGTGATACACTAAGCTGACTATTATCAGCATGAGGATTATTATCATTATCATGCTTGTACTTGATATGATGCTTCTACGTTTCTTCATTGCAAAAGTTAGTATGGTTGGAACCTTAATTTCAAGGACTCCAGATCTCTTCATATTTTTGCAGATATTTGACCCTGGAATAAAGTGAAGAACCACAATTCCAGGAGTACAGTTATTGGGCCTCAAGTGTTAGAACCATCCTGGCCTGCAAGGTGTCCGTTTACCACTGTGCCAGCTACAACCATCAAGCATCTGAGACCCCTGAGTCTGAGAGGACTGAGAAGACAGCCTCAGATGGATCAATACAGTCTTAATCTTCTACCGTTTTATTTTTGTGGTTTATCATTTCTATACTTTTATTTTAATTCTCACTTGGTTGTCTAATTTCTTCTCTTATTTGGGTAAATCTATCTTTTATTATTGCTGTTATTCTTGTTATTATATTTACTTTTACATGTTATCTTACAATTTGAGTTCCAGTTTACTACTTGATAAAATCATGACCACAGAGATAATAGTAACAGAAAAGCCTGTGCCACAGAACAGGGATTTGAAAGTCTTCTGTTATGATGTTTCCCTTAGAAAGACCCTTCCAGCTCCTCTATTCCCTCTTCCAGGAATTTTGTTTAGTTGCTCTGAAGTAGAGCTCCGATTTTGAAAATACTGGCAAGCACCCCAGGTGAGCTTGATGCCGGTTTTAAGCAGAGCTTGCTTTCAGAAAAGTATTCTGGAGTCAGTTAAAGGATTCCTGCATTCATTCACTCATTCATTTACTCATTCATTCATGGATTAATTCATTCACTCATTCTTAGCCATATGCACTGATGCAAATGACAAATTCTCTCTCATTTCCCAGAAAACTATACCTATCATTTCTTTACCATTAATTTCTTTGATACACCTTAGTATCATTTTTAGAGGCCCATAAGGGAATAATGATGTATTCATTTACATCATATTTCTATAATCAGGATGGATTCAGTATTCATTTTTCCTGTATTATGTAATATTTATGTTTTTTGACTTTTCCTTTTAGAATAGTCCTTGATGATTTGATGTTTTCTAAATATAACCCATCCACACTTCTCTTCAAAATTATTCTTAGGTAATTTTTGTTGTAAACACAAACATAATGCATGTTTAGATGTAAAAATAAAATATACAAAGTGTCATTTTGCTTCCAGCCACAGATTAAAAAGTGTTGAAAATGAGCATGTTTCACAAAATATTGAAAGAATTAGGTTATTAATGTGAGAAGAAACAAACTAATTGTGTTGCCTAATAATTTGTATGCTGCCATTCACTCATTGTCTCTCTCACCGATGAAGCTAAGAGCTTTTGAGCACTTGTAGCTATCTTTAGGGCTTGATCAGATGATCCTGAATTTGTAGGTAGTCCATAGCTATGTATTCACTATTTCTGTTGTTTCCTAAAGCATTCATTTGTTTATCAACATTTTCTACTTAGCTCCCAAATGCCAACTACCTTAATAAATTCTCTTGTGTGAAAGACTGAAGGACACTAGAGGCAAAAGATCTTTTTTTCGTTTGTTTTGATAAAGCGCCTTGCACAGTATTAAGGATTTATAGGAGTTAATATAGTATTAATTATATAAGGACTACAGTGTACATTATTTTCTTGTAAAATTGTTCATTCAAAATTGAAACTGAGCCTAAGGATAATTGGACAAAACAAAATAAGTTTTGGGCTTTCCAAGACCCAAAACAAGCCTGTGGTGTAAGAGTATCATATGATAAATGCTACAACTACTTAAATTTCAGTGTTTCAAGTTTCTTTGAATTTCCTCTAATATCAAGTACAAAAGTCTATGACTATCTTGAGAAACCTTCAAAATTGGATCGTATTTTTATCTATGCAATTTTTTCCTTATTAACTACCACTTAGTCTTTCGTATCACATCTTACCTTTGCTTTTTCCTCTGGGCCTACTCTTTCCTGAACATTACCTCTCTTCAATAGTCCAACTCACTTTCTCATGACAGCCCAAGATATTTTTTTATGTCATTCTGTTTGGAAGTGTTTCAGCAATTAATTTTGTGTGCACTGACTTCATACAGTTATTTACTGCCTTGTTTTGTCCAGTACTATTTCCTGGTTTATTTTAACGTATTTAGGAGAGGAGTCTGGCAAAATCCGCTCTACTTATTCTCAAGAGCTATTTGACCTTGGGTGACTTGAAGCTATAAAGATTTAATAATCATGTATCTGAGCTATTCATTTTACAGTAGATAAAACTAAACTTGAGAGCAATTAGTTACTGGTTTGCTTGTGAGAAAGGTTCTAAAATCTGGGTCTAATTCTGATAATTTTTCCTTATTATATCACAATGTAGATTTTATTTTTAAGTTCTGTCAACCTCTAAAATGTAATAATTTTTTATTATATATATTTTTAGTGTTGTTTCAAATATTTGACTCATAGTTATTTAATTTTCCTCCTAATTCCCAGTGGCTAGAAAAGTGCTGAGAAAATAACATTGGGAAAATTAATGTTAGGATTGATCCATTAATTGACCTCTAGATATTTGCCTTTAAAAGTCATAATATCATGTAGGTGGTCTTATTATTTTTGACCCAGAATTCAGTAAGTCAGGTCATGAAATTGTGCAGTTTTCTTTTCTAACTGCCCTTTCCCCATAATATCTATTCAATATATTTTCAACAAATATTGATTGAGCAACTACACTGCATGAGGCACTTTGGAGAGAAATGGTAAAAAACAAACCAAACAACCAAAAAACACACAGCTCTTGCCTTAAAGGAACTTCCAGTCTTTTAATATAGACAGACTTCGGTTAAGTAAATACACTTAGACACCTTCCCTAACACACACACATACAAACAGACACAATGTTTAACTAGGTCAAGTGCTGAGAAGAAGATGCATTCAGTGAATCAGTCAATAAATCAAGGACTGTATGCACCTAGGAGTAGAAAGAGTGAGGAAGATAAAGAAAGATTATTTTTTGAATAGAGGGTAGTGGTCATTTCTAAAGGTTGTACAGAAGTTATTTAGGTACAATTCACTGAAATACAGAAGAGAACCTGATTAGGGAGGAGTGGTTCAAATCATATGTTTTATTTTGACAGAGATATTTCTGTTATAATGCTACAAAATGCATTGCTCAAACATCTTACATTCTGCAAAATCATGCAGTGGAAATAATAAAGCTTATGGAAAAAAAAGGTAAGGAAGACTACTCATCATCTGTGAAATATGTAGGCAAAGCACAGAAAAACAAAAATAAAAACAAAATCTCAGTAACCTTTCTAGCACAATTACCAAGATGGTTAAAACTCCACTAATATTTGTCTGTTGGTTGTAAATAGGGGAACTTATGTTTCTCACTGCAAGAGATTATTGAAGATAATTTTCTTGAATTAAAAATCTGATCCAGGTGTAGCTTCCATATATATATATATATACACAGGGGAAAATGCCTTAGAACCTTAATCTGAACTCACAGTCTGGCAGTTTAATGCTGTGGAAAGTCTAGTGATTCTCAAGACCATTAGGCCAGTCATAAGTGCACTTCTGCAGAATTTTCAACTTGCCCTTATATTTTCTGTGTTCCTAAGACTTCCTTTTTAATTGTGAAATAGCATATTACTGATCACTTTAATATATATCATCTGGAGAACATCCCATATGAGCCAACGTGACTTTCATGTTAAACTTACATCACCCCTATATGACAATTTTGTATGAGTCAGTTCTCACTGAAGAATCACATGTTGTAGCAAAATATATTAAATTGAGTTTGAAATCCCTCTGAGAAAAGTGGTTAGACATATGGGTCTGGAGTTCACAGAAGACATCTGTGCTGATGATATAAATGCTAATTATCTGAGTAGGATTGGTTATTGAAGGCTTGCTTATGGATGAGATTATACAGAGAGAATCTAAAGTGAAAAGACTGGGACTGAGCTGGAAGAATTCCGTCTTTTTATAACCATGATCTGGAAAAGGAAATAGAAAATAAGTGGACAGAATGTCTAGAGAAAGGAGGAAAATAAAGTAGAGCAGGCAAAGGGAAATGGTAAACCCACAATTCAATTTTTTACTTTTTTATCATCTTTCTTTCTTATACCATTTCAATTATACTTACAATAAAGTAAAATTTAAACATTGAAAAATAGCACTAAAAATCATCATGTTCATAAAATACACTTCTATGGATATATTTAGGAATTTAAGTGTACAGGCTTATTCCTCCTGTGTGTGTGCACGTGTGCGTGCATGCTCTTTTCTACGTGACCCATGGGCATATTATTGTGGATTCCTTCCTCTTAATCTCTACTGACAAGATAACGAATAAACGACTCATGCACAGGTTGTTAGAGACACCATGCCGATGTGCTAACTCTGTGGAATTTGAAAGGAAAAGAGAAAAGCCATCAGCTTTACTCAGAAGTCTGTGCCACTATTCAAAGACATGCGACGCTGTTGCAAAGCCAGGAGCCACTACCGAGGAAATGGAGCCTGGTAGGTAGAAGATAGCAGCTGTGACAAATGAGACAACGGAGAGTGTAGGGAACTGAAGTGGGGCTGTTGTTGAACTTTTTAATTTTTTTTGTTAAAAAGGGACATGCAGAGAAAGGCAATAAATGGAAAAATATATTTTAAAAAAGCATGGTCAGAGTACTTTTCGGTTATTGGAAATAACTGAAACAGTGCATGATGATTCTAAGTCTGAAAGAAGCCTTGTGAATCAATTAGAATGAGACCTGTGAAAATCAACCGGGTAACTCCCAGTTACTGCGATCCTGGTCCAGTTTTACTGGCCTCAGGTTTGGGAACCAAGCCCTTGGTGCTTGTGAGCAGATGGGGTTTTCTACTCTCTTTTCCATAATGTGTCCTGATTCCACTTTGTTCAGAGCTCTGTGGAGATGGAGGAGTGAAAGGCAGTGAAGATGAGCAAATATTTCTCCTCCTACTTCAGAAGCCCTCCCAGCTCACTTTACAAAGTGGTTGCACGGTATTAACAGCTCCGTATCCTTCGACCTCCCACCGGCTGCTCAGTCTACACTTCCTCCGCATCTGGACATAACACATCCTCTTCTGATTTATGGAAAATTCTTCTCTAAATCATAAAGCTTGAATAATTTGAATTGCAGCATGTTCTATAATGCGTGTGCCACTGCTGGGGTCCGTGCTGCTTACTGTTTAAAGTAGCTGCCTCAGAATTTTGCTACCTGTCTTCCATTCATAAATTATTGAATGGATTGGACTTCACATGCTGTAATGCAGAAAATGGTTTTATTTCTTTATATCAGTGGCTTTCAAAGGTGCTCAACTGCATCTTTCTGCCCTGCACTTGGATATTATTCTATTCAAGTCTCAGAGCTTTTGTTTGTTCCATTTTAAGTTTATTAAGAAACCATTTCTTTTTTATATAATTTCAACTATTATGCCTCATATTCCACTTAATATTATTTTCCTCCCCACACAATCTCAGGGCTCATTCGCACTTGGCAGTAACGTGTGGGTAAAGATAAATGGCCAAGTTTTATGTAACTCCAAGACTCTAGCTCCTGGAACCTCTTTCTGGCAGTTTCATAAACTGCTTTAAAACACACAAGATACTTTAGGTTGGTACTTTGCAGATAGAGACTAAACATTGCACTGCTCCCCAAATGGGTTAAGGCTCTTGGTTTAGGACTCCCTCCTCAAATCCTGCATTGGGTAGGACATCCTATAAAGATTGTGGCTGCAGGTGTCCCTTCCCTCAGGATTGCAGAGTTCCAGAGCAGAGTCCCTTCGAGATGACTCGCCAACCCTGCTCCCTCTCGTGAACACATATAACCCAGCCAAAGTCTAGAAGTGCGAGTCGATCATCATTCTGACATCAGAGAGAGATGCACTATCTTCTTACCTTTCCATTTCCACTGAGGAGTGTCAGACACCAGCCCTTATGTTGCTGAAAGACCAAAAGCAACATGAAAGGAATGTATTACGTTTCTTGATGTCAGTTGATCTGAACTAGGGAGTGGAGGAGGCATAGCATACAGGAAAGTCCCTCCAAAGAATTTTCTAATAATCCTCCTCACATATCCCCTGTACAGCACCTTGGGTGGGAATGACCTGCATTTCTATTTCCTCAGCAAGGCCTTTATTTGAAATTTGGGGCAAACTTATCACTTATTGTTCCCAAAGTTGGTTTCTCTGCCAAACTGAGACAATAAGAAAAGTTTATTCAACATCCCATTATATATCTAAGAATCATTTCTTAGCCATTTAAATCAAGAAATAATGATGGTGATAAAGTATGAGGTATTACAAATAACATAAAGTATTTGTCTTGTGATTTTAAAAAAGAGGGGCCCAGAGGTGAATCAGATGAGAGCATTGTTTGGAGGTAAAACTGACTGGTTTGTTATTGGTAAGGAGATCTGAATAGTCAGGGACATATTTAATTTTAATTTGTGGGAAGAAAAATGTTTGTGAACTAAAATGAAAGAAAAAAAGAAACACAGTAAGTTTCTAAATTGTAACAGATATTTCATTTTCAATATTTGTGCTTAATATTTAATATTAATATAGTTCCTCACCAAGTAGTGTTAAAAGAAATAGTCCTACACATTATTCAAATATTTGAAATTATATCACTACCCTTCTTAGTGGTGTTTAAGAAATATAGTAGCCTTAAAACTCTGTGAAACGATCATTACAATTGGAATATCCATTGTATGCTGGAAAATAACATGCTTTTTCAAAGAGGAGAACATTGGCATTTAAACAACCAGGGAAACTGTATAAAGTACTATATTTCTGATATCCAATAACATTCACAGCTTGATATTTTAGAATTTTTACACCACCAGTTCATCATCTTGAAAAAGCTATTCAGGAAAGATCTGAGTATTGCATGTTTTATGCTTCGTACAACCATCTTTGGTAGTTACTGGCACAGGGTAATGAGAGTCCATTTCACCTCATATCCAGACTACCCAATTTAGACTAGAAAACAGAGATCTTAGTCAACAAACATGTCAATCTCAGATGTGAAATAAGAAGAAATATGGGGATGACTGAACTAGTGCAGATCAAATGCAGCCTAATAATAGACTTAGAAGGGATGGTAAACACAGCTATAGAGAAAATCCGAAACCTCATTTAAATTCCCTCCTTACACACCTGTGTTCCTTAAAACCTCATCACATATAAGATGAAATAGAAAAGGAAGTTCTTGGAAGGATATCATCAGAAACATAAGTATTTCCAAAAAGAAGCCTTCTCAATATTATGAATAATAAGCAAAGCTGAAACAGTTCATGGCCATTTTTTATCTTGTTTTATTTTATGCATCTGTAGATGAACTTACTAATTTTTGATGGAACTATTCATCATTTACAAGGAGTAAATGAAAAATTCCTAGGCTGCCTTTTAGGCTTAATTTCCAAGGTCGGGAGAAGAAACAGAAGAAAATGTTTAAAAATATTTTTAGGAACTTGGGAATTTCTGAAGGACTCATCTCAGAACTGATCATTTGCTTTACACATCTTTTATGTTTGTAAGACTATGCCAGCCTGTGTGGATCAGAAGGGAGAATCTGATTTGATGACCTAGAATATTTTCAGACTTCTTAATGTTAGTTGTATCAGTATCTGGCCTTATTCATGATCATGAAGCCCTCTGAATTTGTCAATTCCCTGACATTTGATAGGTAGCAGTATTTTTGCCACTTTAACTCTTGAAGAGATGTGTTTATTTTAGTGAATACTCTAGTCTGATATACTTTTAATTGAAAAGTAAGCTGTGGATTTTAAATGCCCTTTATAAATTTTTGCTAATGTGCTAACCCGACAACATGGCTTTCCAGAAATGACCGTCAACATTTATTCTAAAAACTCAATAAAGACAGGACAAAGAAGCTTGCTCCCCTTTGAGCACCTGATCCCTAGTCTTAGCTTGATTCTCTTTGAGCTTCCCAAGTTTGGAGGAGGTAATTGCCTTCCAAAATGAGGGGCTGCATCCCAAGTAAGATATAGAAGATAGAAGCATACAAAAAACAAAAGCAAAATGAGCCGGGCAATGCCCTGTCCAGTTGTTTTTACAAACTGCTTTTGCCAGTTACAATCCCAGTGCCTAGAACTAGAATTCAGGGGACTAACTGCATTCCAGAGAGCCCCACATTTTGTTACTAATCTAGGGCAGAAGCCTTCCCCTAGGGACAGAATAGGGAAGGAGATTTGTGAGCTTTATGTAGAGCAGTGATTCTTCTATTTCTTTCAGATAACATTCTGTACTAAGGATCTGATGCAAAAGTCACCAACAAAATCTCTGCAACAAGTCACAAATACATCCATCCATGCAAGAGAATGCTAGTCTGTAATGAAGAAGAAGGAATTATTGATACAACAACACAACTGAATTCCAAAAACATTATGCTGAGGAAAAGAAACTCGATATGAAAGAATACATAGGATATGATTCAATTTACATGCAGCAGGCAAAACTAAACTAATAGAAAATAGATCAGCAGTTACCTAGGGCCAAACACTGAGATGACTGAAAAGAGGTAAAGGAAACTTTCTGGAGGAATGAAAACAGTCTTTGTATCAGCTGTGGTGGTAATTACACAAATGTACTTTTTTTCTGGTAGAACCTCATTTTAATGTGCATAAATTAAACCTTAGTAGCCCAAAATGGTACATTCAGATTCAAGAGCTTTACAGACCCCATGGGCTCTAACCACCTATCTCCTAAATATCTTTGAATCCAAGTCTGGGTAATAAAATATAGTGGAAAGTACAGTAACAAACAAATCGAACCAGATTTTGAAAAGCCACAGTAAGTTAACATTTGCTCTGAAAGGGACTGAGGAGACATAAATACTTCATACAGAATGAAGCTGTATACTTATTTTTCGTGTTCATTGTCTATGTAGACTTGAGCCCAATAAAGAGGATTCTGGAGTTGGTTCTAAAAATCTTAAGCATGATTTATAATGAGTAACAGATTCCTTTGCATCTTCTCTAACATTTTAATAAATGCTGAGAAACAGGTATTACACACACACACACACACACACACACATCATACATATTTTTAAAATAAGTAAAAGCAATGAGCAAATAGTGAATTTAAATGTGTCCTAAGGAGTGCTGGAGTTGGGAGAAATTAGCCAGATCTTCTTATTTCGCACTGGGTGCTAAGAGATGATGCCTACACTATCCAGGGAAGCAAAACACAGATGATAGAGAATGAGTTTGAAAATAGAGATACAAGTTTATGTAGGTGTTCAGGAGAATTGGAAGGGAATAATGGGGGAAAAAAACAAAACAGAACCAAAGAAAGATCTGCAGCACAGCAAAGACAATCCATCTTAAGTTGGAAATCATAGGTGTGTGTTAGCGTCAGTCAAAAAAGTTACACGGCTTTTATCCCCCAATATGCTGAGTAGTCTAGGAGGTGAGAACGTCTCCAGCCAGCCGCGAGGTGGGAGTCGGAAGGTCAGCGTGTTAGAAGAATGGGAAGCCAACAGTGCTAGCGGGAGTGAATCGAGGTTAATGTCTCTGCGGTCCATCCTGAGCAGGAAAGGAAGAGACCCCAGAAGCAGGGGCCTGATAAACTCAGGGAGGAGAGATGGGTCAAGCTTAGGTGTCCTGAGGAGGCATAAAAGGGGCTCTGGGGAGAGAGGAGGCTGCAGGTAAAGGGCGGTAAATTCAGTGTTTAAAATTTTAGAGGCACAGCAGCGAGCTCTCTTAGAAAGCCAGGCTTTGTCATCTGAGGCTGCAATGAGCCTCAGGGCTTTCTATTGAATCAGAAATGGAATTGGTGGAAATGACCCACTTACTACCTCACCAGACAGAGATATGGAACTTGATAGAAAAAAAAAAATCACTTACCTAGAAAATTTGCTTTATCAAGATTAACTAAGAATAGAATATGAGAGAGGAACGAGACAGGATGAGCGAGGGAGTGAGGGAGAAGGCACCGAGTGCATAAAGATAAGTCATGTTTTGTTTTCTAGGGCATCTAATTTATTATCTCTCCACCACTTCTATTCACAGTTCTGACTACCTCGGTCCCTCTATCTTACAGTGCAAGGAAAATGGGGCTGCTCCCAGTGAGCTGATTGATTCACTGCCTTAAATAAAGTTAAATTTGCTGCCTGAAGCCATATTCAGGTTGTGATATAGGTATAGCTCTCCGTGAGAATGCCTGGATTCCCCACCAGTTTGTGATTCAGAAGTGAAGTTGCGTGGTTTTCCGTAACTGAAGAGAACATGCTCGTCTTTAAAGCTGATACATTTGGTCAGGTTTCTCTCATGAACACCACCACCAGCCAAAGAGAAGAAGAAGACAGGGTGAGGCCCTTCTTCCCAGCCAGTTGCCTGGAAGCTTGGCGACTTTATTTTTGTGTTATACGAATCACAGTTCCAAAGTAAAATGCTATTAGGGTTCTAAATAACTCATTTGAAGAGTTTTCATTCGAGTTATTTTAAAAAGTAAATCCTTCATGAAATGCACTAAGCCTGCAAAGTACATTTTCATATATGTATCAGTCCAACCCTGATCAAATACTAGGAAAATTTCAACAGGATAAATATAATATCATGATCACAACACATAATTGCACAGTATTTTACTGGAAGAGTGTTTTCTAAATTAACTTATTCCTCACTCACTCTTGTGAGGTAAGTAGTATCATTGCCATTTGAAAACAGGGAAAATTAAGTTTATATTATATGGCATTATACAAGTCATGTAAGTGCTAATTTGTCAAAAGTCACAAACATGCTAAATTGGGGAACCTGGATTATAGTCTCCAAACCCTGTGTATTTTTCGCTACCATCTGCCATCTTCTTGAGAATAGTTCCCAACCAAGGTGATAAAAACTAAGTCACAGAGAATGGCAAGCACCTCGGTATAGAGAGAGATGGTGTTCCTTTGACAGTTACCTACTGAGGGTCAGTGGTGTCCAGAGGTTGCATGAGGAACTGGGGTCACAAAAGTAAGAAAGACAGGACTTCAGCTGCCACAAAGCTTGCACTGCAGTGATGTTTGCATGTCAAAGCTGCCCGAGTTCTGTGCGTACAGTTTAGTGGTAATGAGGAAGCACATAGGGGTAAATTATGAAGTAAATGTTCTGGACTTCAGAAGAGGTACGGTCATTTTAGGCTGGAATGGTCAGATAAACGATACTGAAGGTGATTCAGAGCAAACATCATAATGAAGAGAAGAGGCAAAGCAAATGAGCCACCCATAGCTTTAAAGGGGGATCGCCTCTGGCTATTTCCTAAAGTAAGGAGAACTTTAAAGATACATCATGACAAGGAAAGAGACAGAGCTGAGGCATGAGGTAAGGTCCCTGAACAGGAGTCCATGTCATGCAGGATCCGGAGCTGTGTGCGCCCCCAGCAGGCAGGTAGGTCCAGACTATCCGAGCAAAGGGACAGGAGCTGGTTGACGGGCCCACGGTGAACTGGAACACGCTACCTAAATGAACAGTCCCTGCTCAGCACAACTGATCCTTGCTATACAAAAGGGCGCGTATTCTCAGATATTTAATTATTCACAAGAGTGCCGGAGGAGGTCATCTAGAGGACGCGCCTGCCGGCTGACCCGGGAAACGGGAGGCTCCTCACCCCTCCCCTGGCCTTTGAATGTCACATTCCGCTCACTGTTTGCACAGCTGACGCTGTTTGCAGGCACAAGGCTTCAGGAAGCAAGGCTGCCGAGACCACCTGGCCTGGAGAGCCCCTCATCATCTCGCGATGCCCGAGACAAGCCTCCTGCTCAGCGAACCAGACGGCCATGGGCACCCCTGGAGTGCTCTGCTGCCTTCCCCCGCCTCTGGGCCCTCCCTGTTCAAGCGCCAAGGTCAGATTTGACGGGAGGCATCTCCTGAATTTGCCAATCAACAGAGAGGTATGAAATTAAAAGTTTTTTAAGTGAAAGAAATATCTGAATTTGCAACTTCGTCACATAATTTAAATCTATGTACTAAAGCTGTGAGCCAGCAAAACGCCTGCAGGCCAGGTTTGTCCTCTCTGGTCTGAGGAAAGAGCATTCGCTGGGTCAGGCACCTGAAGGCCCAAGGCTTGTCCCTGGTGCCTCTGGCCTGCTGGGTAATGCTATGCAGTAACTACAAGGCTCTTTGCTTCCATTTACTCAACAGAGCAATGGGGTAATGTCGCTATCTTATATGTTAGGGCTGTTAAGAGGACCACATGAAATAATATTGAATGAGATCTGAAAGCTCCAAAATGCTACTGAGAAGTAATTTTGTTGTTTCTAATGATTTCTAAATCATAAAAGATTTATTACTGTTCAACAAATAGTATTTTGTTCCTGTGTTGTCAATTCTGTCTTCACCCTGGAAAAATGTTTGCTTTACTCTCTTCTTAAGAAGCTATTATCACTTGAAAGTGTGTAAAATGTCACCAGGAAAGCAGAATTTATCTTTTGTCCAGACTCATTGGAAGTCGGTGAATGCATTTATTTAACAAATATTGTGTAGGATCCAGAACTCTGAAGGGCTGCAAGTCGCCTGAGACTGGGAGAGATTTTGATATGACTAATATTTTCCCTATCCTCTTCATTATGACTTGTAACTCAACTAAATTTTTGTAGAAAATATCTTGATCGCAGAGCATTGCTACTAAATAAGTGAATAGACTTAGAAGTGAGGGATGTTTGGATAATTTAAATACCACCTAAAAATCTTAATTTTATATCTCTATTAAATAATTAAAATATCTCATCCTTGTATATATAGCAAGGACGACTTGAGCTGAGCAGTGACTGTTCATTTGGGTAGCCTATGTGCCTTCTAATTTGCCCCAAGGCCCATTAACCAGCCCATCTCCCTTCCTTCACTGAAACTTAAGTTTTCTGAACAATTTAAATGTGTTGGTGGTGGTGGTGGTGGGGTGAAATTAGGAGAATGAAGATGAACATTGCCAAAACTGACCTTCTGTACATGGTGCCCATGAGCAGCTGGAAATTCCAATCTCTGTGTCCAAAAGGATGTGGTGAACTTGGGCTTGGCCCAGTCAGTTAGCAGTATGAGAGGGGCAGACATTCGCACGCAGGGCCCAGCATCCCTAAGGAAGTCTGCATTTGGTCCTCCGGGAGGCTCAGATCCATGGAAAGGGTCCATTTAGGGCTAAGTCCAGATGGTGACATGAGTAGAAGACCCGAAAAGCCAAACCTATCAGTGACTAGGGCTGAATTGGTGTGGTGTTTCACTGGTTACATCTATTTTTTTATTGTGATATAATTTAATAATATGAAATGGACAAGTCATAGGGATAAAGTTTGATGAGTTCTGGGAAAATATCACCTATGTAAATCCACATGTGAATTAATGTGTTGAACATTTCCAGCACTGCAGTGAATTACTTCATGCCCTGCATCATAAAGCCCTCCCTGGACAGGCAACTACCATTCTGAGTTCTCTAGCCATAGATCTTTCTTGCTTGTTCTTTAATTTCACATGAATAGAATAGAACTGCACCTATGTGCTTCTTTTGCTTAATATGTTTTTGAGATCCATCCATATTGCTTAGTCTATCAGTAGGGCATTCCTGTCCATTCCTTTCTCTGTCTGTCTCTATTGGGTTATATTTTTCTCAAAAAAATTTTGGGTCTCTTGGCTTTGCCCCAGAGTTTGTCCGTATTCTCTTGTATTGACTTCCTCTCTTATCTTTATTATTTCCTTTCTTCTATTTATTTTGGATTGTGTTAAAGAAAAACCAGAGCCTGGCAGAGGTTAAAATGGTAAACACAGCTATTCAGGAACAATTACAATAGCTGAAAGGAGACCAGGATTGAGCTGGGCTCAATTTCAAACACAGTATGGACAGATGGGGATTCGTAGTTCAAGAGTGAGGTGTGGGCTGGTGGGTGGAGAAAAGTTTCAAGTGTAAGGGGGGGATTCTGGCTAGATTAACATGGCAGAATTCTTGCTGAAGGCAGGCCAGGGTGATCAGATATCATCCGGGTGGTGGATGGAGGATGGTGGGGGAGGAGGAGTTTAATCAGATATGGAGATGATTAGATATGGTTATGGGGGATTCTCCCTAAAATAACGCGCAAGATTCTAACTAAAACTGGGCTATGCAGGCCCGACAAGGACAAACAGTGAAGCCCTAAGGTTAAAGCCTAGTGGAAAAGAGGCCTTAGAGGAGCTTGACTGAAGTCTGGTCAAGAACAGCCTGTCAGCTGAATTTACAATCATACTAGTTTCTTAAGATGTAAGCCCAAGTTATTGACTTTACAGTTTTCTTCTTTTC
The DNA here is from genome assembly GCF_030020395.1 of Manis pentadactyla. NCBI lineage: Eukaryota > Metazoa > Chordata > Mammalia > Pholidota > Manidae > Manis > Manis pentadactyla. The sequence continues at coordinate 11,412,558 of NC_080034.1, forward strand.
TATTATAACCATTTCAAGCCATAACTTTCCCTCTAAAACTCTTTTGACAGCATTCCACAAATTTTAATATGCTGTGTTTTAATATGATCATTCATTGTGAAATATTTCCTAATTTCCCTTGTGATTTCCATTTGTTTGTGGGTTATTTAGACGAGTTTTGCTTTATGTTTGCAGGTCTGAGGATTTCCTAGGTATTTTAAAAATTAGTTTCCAGTTTAATAGTGTTAGGGTCAGATAAAATGCTTTGTACAATTTTAATATTTTGGAATTTATTTAGACTTCTTTATCACCCAGTGTTTGGTCAGTCTTGGTGGATTTTTATTAGTCCTTGAAATGAATTTGCATTTTGCTGTTTGGGGGTATAGTGTTTTATTAAAAAATTAGGTCAAATTAGTTGATATTGTTGTTCAGTTATGTTATAGCTTAACTAATATTTGATGCTGTTTCAATAACAAAAACAGGGGTGCTAAAATTTCCAAATTTGATTTATTGCCTATTTTGCCCGCAAGTTATGTCATAATTTGCTTCCTGTATTTTGAAACACTGTTACAAAGCAAGGATTCACACATTTAGTTCATGCTGAAATCAACATTTTTGTCATTAAGAAATGATCCTCTCTATCCTGGTACTACATTATTTTTAAAATCTGTTGTGATATAAAATAAACATGGCCATATTAACTTTCATGTGTTTAGGTTTTGCATAGCATGTCATTTTTTCCCCATCTTTTAATATTCATCCTGTCTATGCCTTTATATTTAAAATCTATCTCAAAAAATGTGTCAAATTGGATCTTTCTTTTGTATGCATCTGACGATTTTTGCCTCTTATTCAAAGGCTTTACTTCCTCTTCATTTAACAAAAGGGTTGACAAGGGTTTGTTTCCCATGTGGCCCCTATATTTGTTCTTCCTAAGTTGCTTCATCTCCTGTCATGTTAATAAGGTACTTTTTAATATTCCAATTTTGTGTTCTATTGCATGATTAGCTACATCATTTTATTTGTTTTGTTGTTATAGCCACAATTTACCTTGAATTAATATTACACAATTTTATATACAATGTAAAAATCTTACAACAGTATAATTCTATTTATCCTTCTACCATCTGTTGTACTGTTAGGTATTTTGTTTCTGTGTATGTTATAAACCCTAAATGTATATGTATTACTTTTGCTTTGTACCAGTAATTGACTTCTAATGGATTTAAGAAAAAAAAAGCGTATAATATTTTATATTAACCCGCATACTTACCATATCCAGTTCTCTCCCTTTCTTCCCACCAATCTGAAATTCTGGCTTCTCTCCCTTCCCTTTAGCTTGAGGAACTTCTTTTAGCATTTTTTCTGTGACATTCTTCGGGAACCAAATCCTCTCACCTTTCACCAACTTAAAATGTCTTTATCTTTCATTTTTGAAGCATAATTTTTGTTAGATATAAAATCAGAATTTCTTTTCTCTTGGCACATCAGCGATGTTATTCATTGTCTTTTGAATTCCATTGTTTTGAAAGTTCAGCTGCTATTCTTAGTTTTAGCTTCACTCTTTCAATATTTGTTTTTGGGGAGTTTACTCAAACTGTTTTTGGTCAGTATGAAAATCTTAGTACAAATGTTCTTTCATTATTTTTTTCTGCCCCATTCTCTCTCTTGTTTCTTTTGGAGATTACAGTTAATGCACTGCTGGAAACTATTCCACAGGCCATTTTTCTTTTCTCTCTGGGGTGTATTTCAGGTGTTTTTAAAAAAATGTTTCTCTTCAGTTTCACTAATCTTTTACTCTTTTGGATGCTATTTGCTGTTAATACAATCTTTTTTTTAAAAATTTCCTATTGCATAGATGATTTTGTATGGCTTTAAAATCTCCCCTAGATTTCTCAATTTTTTCTCTCATTATATCAGTCTTTACCTGTGGTCTTCGATGCATTTATCATTGTTATTTTTAAATTCCTATCTGCTAATCCCAACACCTAGTTTAACGGTAGATCTTTATCTATTGATTTATTCACTTTTTACTGTTTATTTGCATTCTGCATCTTCCTCTGGAGAGTTCTGTGCTTTATACTAGCAGTTAATTAACAGTAGATCACCTTGGGACTGGAAACATCTTTGAATCCTCAGTTTCATTGGTTCTTTTGATTTTCCTAAAGACTCAGTGGCATCCTCAGGAGAATCCCTCAAGCTAGAAATATTTCCTTTATTTCCATAGTGTGGCCCTTCTGGGGTTTCAGTGAAATCTCATGATGTTTTTCAAGCCACTCAAACTTGGGGGGAATCAACCTCAAACTCTGTCCTCACTGTAGTGGGCCTGCTAAAATCTCTGCTACCTGTAGATTTCCACTTGAGTTCTTTGGAATTTCACCCAGTGTGTTTGGTTTAGGGATGAGCAAAAGATTTGAGGAACATTCATAGCAATACTTGTGGGCATTGTCTTCTGTGACTATCTAGGTGTAATTCCTAGCTGTTTATTCCTTCTCTGGGTTATTTTCAGCATCTTGAAACAGTTGTGTGTGTGTGTGCATGTGTATATGAGTGTGTGTGTATATTTTAATTATATCCAAAGTTTGTAATTGTTATCTGAAGGCAGGTTTGGCTAATACAAGACATTCCACTCTGTAAACAGAACCAGAATAACTTTTATACTTTCATTCTCCACTTAAATTCAAGAACTATTATTTAAGTTCTGTGAGGAAGCACTGCAATTTTTAAGAGCATAAGGGAATTCCAATATGTTTCCCTTTCCTTTCAAAAATAAGATAAATTATTTGCAGCATTCCCCATTCTCTTGCTTTAAAATTTGTCCCCACTGTGGCTGTGGTGAAAAACATTAAAGATATATTCTGACTCTGATGCAGGTTCCAACAGAAAACCCTATCCCCTTAAATCCTGTTACTCATTTATAGTAAACATTTGTTGAATAAATACCCTGTCTAAGACACTGTTATAGATGCTAAGACTACCACAGTGAATAAAGAGAAAAATCCTAGCCCTCAAACAATTTATGTGCTGTTAGTGGAGCCAGATACTAAATAAGACAAATTATTAAAGTTGATATCATGTTCGGTATCAATTAGTGTTAAGGAGAAAAATTAAATAGGAATGGGGTTATGAGTAGTTTTATGTGAGAGATTGCAATTTAATTCATGTATCTTTGGCCAATATACAGCCTGCTACCACAACATACAGTAGATTTCTCATGTGAGAACTCACTGACCAACTTTTCAGAAATCGTCACTGCCTCACATTGCTTACCAAGCATTTTACCAGTTCTTCAGCGCAGTGCCCCAGGCATGCATAAGCTGAGGTGCCTCTGGATTCTGTTCAGTCTTCTTCTTGTCTTATTTTTCTGCCACCATTTCTAATGCAGCTGAGACTCTTGCAGTACCTACTGTATTGATCAGAGCTGCCAACAGAAATCTGCTGTTGGTCTAAAATATGGATTATCTCTTCATTTCCTAATCATCATGTTACTCTCAAAACTGACTAACAGGTCTCAATACTGTAATTATTCCAGGTTTTTTTATTTTAGAATTCTTGTCCTGCCAAGTCCCTGCTCCACAGAGTGTGAAGGTTGAGATTTGATTCCTCCTGTAATTCAAGGGCAATCTGATTTTATGACCTAAAACCAAGGAAATAAAGGAACAGTCATTTACCTAATCGAACTGTCACTCCCTCCCTGACCTGCAAGGGTGTCTACTCCCATCAAGGAACAGATATTACATTCTGATGGTTCCTTTCCCAAATCCATTGATATACAGCCCAATCCACAACCATTTTATTATTATACTTTTTCTAAAACTTTAGTTACAGCTGCACTCAAAACGATTGGCATCTTTAATAGTATTAGATAGCAGTCTACAGTATCTTCTGTTCAGGTCAGGTATAGATTCTCCTTAATTGGCATTCTTCTGTTACACTGTTAACTCTGGAAATAGAAGATATTTCTCTAGCTTCTCTGACTTTGGTACATTCAGGGGATGAATATCGAGAACCAGGTAAACAGGAGAATTCTCCTGAGTTTACAGTTCAGAGTCAGTACATCAATTATTTTAGCTGAAATAGGATAGAAATGTTATGAGAAAATTAAGAGAAACATATGTACAGCCTTCAGGATGTCAAAGAAGCCACGACAGGTGAAGAACAGGTAAGAGGAAAGAGTGAGGCTGGTGCTTCCTGTGGCGTGGGCGAGGTGAGGGAGTGGATGTGTATAGTCTATTCAAATGGAAATTGAGGCTGTTTGACCATTCTACTTACTCCCAGCTGCAAGTAACTTTCTATTATTCCGCAGAGTAACAGTAGTTGGGGTAGATATGACTCTTGTCATTTGGGGAAAAGTTGTGCATTTTGAGAGAATATAGTTTTAGTTCAATTTTTTCTTTTTATTACCAGTTATTTAATTTAATGAAGCTAAATTACTTCCTAGTGGATATATATTTCATTTCCCAAAAGTACTTTAGTACATAGTTTCTTCCTGTGTCCCATTATAAGCTAAAGCACAGATGGTTTAATATATATATATATATATATATATATATAATTTTAAAAACCAAATATAATATTATATTATATTTGAAACCAATATAAGATGGTATATCAGTGATATTTCAATTTAAAAAATGTAAAGAAAATAAAAGAACTAAGAATGAATTAGAATCTAGAGCAAATCCACCCTTTTCTCGGAAGAGAAACTCCAACATACATATATATATATACATATATATATATAGTTGAAACTTTGTGTGTGACATTTGTCAAATTCTGAGAGGATCCAAGATTTTTTTCCCTTCTTATAGACACTAAGAAGTGACTAGTGGCTACCATGGGGGAGGGGCTAAAGGGGCATAAAAATTCTCAATCATAATATAAGTTGGTTTCAGAGATGGTAGGACAGCAAGGAGAATATAGTCAATGATTCTACAACATCTTCTTTTGTTGACAGATAGTAACTGCACTAGAGGGGTGAGGATTTAATATTGTGGTTTTATTTTGAACTTTTGAACCACTGTGTTATATATTTGAAACCAATATAAGATGGTATATCAGTGATATTTCAATTTAAAAAATGTAAAGGAAATGAAAGAAGTAAGAATGAATTAGAATCTAGAGCAAATCCACTTTTTTCAGAAGAGAGATTTTAACAAAGTTTAAAAAAAGATATTGAAAAAATGTAAAGAAAATAAAAGAACTAAGAATGAATTAGAATCTAGAGCAAATCCGCTCTTTTCTCAGAAGAGAAATTTTAACAAAGTTTAAAAAAAGATATTGTATGGACCATTCTTTATACATGTAGAAATTATATGTAGTAATTTACCATTTAATAAGCCAGTTCTTATGCATTTAACTTCTCTGCTGCCCTTGCTTCTGTATGGCTGGGAACCTCAGAAGGCCACAAGCCCCATCATTCTTTAGCTCCTCAGATTCTCTACCTCTAATCCATACATTGATCGATTATCTGCCTAACAGCCATTTTTTTTTTTCTTTTTTCTTGTAAGCAAATCTGTGATTGGGGGCTCAGGGGGAAGAAGTGGAACATAAATAAAGATGCCCAGCCACAGAAGACGAGTCATAATTGTGCTGACCCAACTAGGGAAATACTGATCATTCAGGCCAGTCTATGAGAAGCATATGGATCAGATCCATCAAAGGCAATGTAGAAGGAAGCCTGTGGTGAGAGAGAGGTACGGGGAATTTTTCTCTGCCTACTGAAAAGCAGCACAGAAAGGGAAGATTCTGTTTGCATCTTTCTTACTGCTTAGGAAACTATTCTGTAAGGATGTGATACCTCACACTACAGGTACCGTTAGGGTACTTATGACCAAAACATTAAAGAGGGAAAGCCTTTGTTCTTTCATGATAAAATTAAACCAGTGACCAACTCTGAATTTCTAAGATTTCTTTTAATGTAAAAAAAATAATACGACTTTTTTAGATGATGACAGTGTTGGTAAGGTATCATAGAGAAGAAGGCATCCTAACTGAAACGGAAGCCAGGCTCAGTTCAGTCATAAAAATTAAAGGGAACACTGCCGTTCTGTCTCTGTTTCCTTGGGGCTAGTGGGCTTGGCTGTTCATATAGTTGAAGTAGTGTGCATTCAGATTTGGGAATGGGTTTAGGAAAAATAGCACATAGTCGGCTTGGTTCAGTATGGGAGTGAGACTGTCCCTAACCTAAAATGTGTTATGACGTCCATGTAGCCCAAATAAGTAGAGTTTGAAGTTCTGAAATTTGGGTTCATAGAACAGCTTGGTCTGTTGAACATTATTTCTTTTTTTTTCTACCTATCATTTATCTATATCTATCTATCTATCTATCTATCTATCTATCTATCTATCTATGTATCTATCTATTTATCTAATTTCTCCCTCCATTCCTTGGAGATATAATAGGGATTGAGTTAGAACATTTGTGCTATTCCAGATACAGAGCATTTCTGGGTCTTTTGAATAAATATCTTCCTAACTTATACCTTTTACAAACATTGGGATTTACCAGTAATAAAACTATAAGATATGCCACTTTGTGACCCAAAGTATAAAGACTATAAAACATTGCAGCCCAAGTTGAAAATATTCTGTTTCAATTTTAACTGAATTCTGCCAAGCAAGATCTCAGTCTCTCTCTACAGAGGAGCTCTCCACTCCTGGCCCCTCTTTTAACTATCTGAAAGCTTTAAGATCATTATAGAGTAGTTCTGGAAACTTGGAAGGGATTTGAAGATTGAATTTGGCTATTGAATTTGGGATCCTTGGGAAGAAATTGTGCAGAATAATAGTGATGAATACTGGAAGTGAATGGCTCTGTCAAGAGTTTCCTTGTCCTCTATTGAATCTGTTAAAGTGAAGAAAGGACTTTAGTCAAGGTCAGAGAGAGGTGAAGGGGCAATGACTAAGTGACCAAACTGATTACTATAAGATGAAGTCCTAGGCTTTTAATCAAAAATATGTATGTGTAATAAGTGATGACTAAGAAAGACTGAACGTTGGCAACATGTTACTGTGGAACAAGTTACTGAGGTGTTTTCATGTGACATTATTCCAGAAGAGCTGGTGGTTACTTAAAAGTGTCAATTACTTATTGATAATCAAAATAATTTAAAGTTACCATCAGTAACACATCATATTGTATCAGTGTCTAAAATCTAAATTAAAGGATATGGTCACAGGGGATATATTACTTTTTTTCCTTCTAATGGAAAGTGATCTTGTCAAATTCTGACTTTTCATTAGAGAAGGGCTTTACTCTTCAATGTTTCTGTCAGGTGAATTTCTTCCTTGGTCTGTATCTCTTAGGGCAAGCACGAGCCCAGGTAATACCTGAGGATACCTTAGACTCTCCATCATGTCCTGTTCTTCAGCTAGATTTATGCCCTAGTTGGGAAATGAATCGTTTTCCTTGAATTAGTAGCCTTTGGGATCGTAGGTTAATTGGAGCTTTCTGTCATACTGAAAAACCCCCAGTTGGGAAAAATCCTGGCCTACTCTGCATGGAACTCTCTCAAAAACTGTCCCTGGGACAACAAGAGGTCAGTCATTTTTTGCTTCTGGAACCAGGGAAAAGGCAGTGTGAGAGACAGCAGTGGGGTTGCTGTTGTTTTCCTGACTACCTCTGCTCTTTGCCAGGTGACGTTTGGACAGTAATCTGACTTGGCTGGGCCTGCATAAACAAGTCCGCTTCAGTTCCTTTATGGAATATATATGTTAACACAATACATATGCTTAAGAGAATATAAATACATTATTTCTCTTATGTTTCAATTAAAAATGATAGGTATGCTCATTGGAAAACAAAAGTAGATTTTAAAAATATTCCAGCACTATTTGCCTTATATAATAAGTTTTAAGTTGAAATGATTTAGTCGTAAAACATTTCTTTCTGAAAACTTTGGGAGGAGTAGAAAAATAGTATATTTTTAAATCATTTAAACTTAGCATTCTGTGATTCATTAAGCAAATAAATTATTTGTCTTCTCTATTTCCAGTATGCACTAGAAGATGAATTTTAGTGTGTAGTGGAATGTCTTTGTTTTTATGTGTTTGATTTTTTTGGTAATGAAAATAACCTTATTAACAAATACTGTATTTTAAAAGCTTTGCTAAAACTCTCATTTGCTGGATATAAATCCATTTGGCTCTTAGATGGTTGAAGAATTGCAAATGTAAATAGGCTTTAAATACCATCTCCTTCTGACTTCATTTGACGGGGAAAGGAATTAAATTGGCCATGAGTAATGCCGATCTTCTGGTGTCTTTGACCTTTCCACATCGTATCCTGCTTGGAGGAAGGGGAAAGAAAGATTTGAACAGGTAATGGGAACTGGCATACTATGACATTTAGTGTCTAAGAGAAGAGATATATTTTAAAAGTTTGATTTTAATTAAAAACAAAATAACTCACTATGATATTTCTTATTGACTCCAGATAAATATGAATGCTAGGTGTCTAACACATCTTCCAACTAGATTTGGTGATTGGCTTGCTTTGTAAGTTCTAATACACCATAAAGATGAGAAAGTAAGCGCAGAGGTATCCCGCCACCACTACCCTCGCTCTTGGCTTACCACTCCGGAGCCAAAACCCTCTCCCCATGCCAGTCAGTGCTATCATCAGCTTCTAGCTCTGTGCACCGCAGTGATGCCCAGAGGAAACCCAGTCAGACGACGGAAAAGGGGACGGAGTAGAGGACTGAACGCAAGGTGATGAACTCCAAAATACAAAAGCTCAGTTGGTGAATAAGCTACCTCGCGGATAGCCAAGAGGAGAACTAGATTTTGCAAACCTAGTACTAGGAATATCTGTTGAATTTTGTGGATCCAGTGGCTTCCTTCTCCCTTCCTTTCTTAATAGAACTTCTTTTCTATTTGGGAACTTATTTTCTCCATAACAGAGCCTTGAAATTATGTCATCCACACGGTGCCTTAGTGTAGTGAAAAAACAGACCAAGACAGCCCAATCCATTTACTTGATCTTCCTGGCTAAAGAAATTGGCCCAGAGATGAGCCCATGAACCAAGCCAAGCCACCAGTGTTATCCAAGTAACTTTACTCTTGGGCTTCCCAGAAAACCAGTCTCTTTATACTGAGGTTGTGAGACAGAATGTGAGTTTACTTTAGGTTGTGACCATTTTGCCAGTGGTAAGAAGAGCGAGCCAGCCTGATATGTGCCAAGATCTGGTACTGCAAACATCAGCTGAGCTCCTAAGCACCTCAGTACTGTTTATTACTAAAGGACCTAAACTGTACCAGTGATTTTCCCTGGGCTTCCCTGGTGGAGGATGCTTGATGTCATCGATTATGTCACTAGTATAAAATTATGTTCTCTCAGCTCACTGTTGTTCATATTTACTATAACCTAAAACATCAATAAAACTTTCCCTTTTATATCCTATTATGAGGAGCTTCAACCAGTCTCTTCAAAGTTACAGAAACATGCACTCAAGTAGTTGACAGATTGCCAATAGTTTTCTGGCAGTGTAGTTCCCATATCCACACAGGTATTTGAAAATTAAATATCTGGATTAATGAACGGTAGCTGATATAGATCACAGCTTTTATGTAGTATTATCTGTCATTACCCTAATTTTTTAGCTTCATTGTAAATTACAGATAATAGCTTTTGCCTAATGCAAGTATTAAATGAGATGACATATGTAAAGCAGTTAGTATCCTAAGTGTAGTAAGCTCTCAATAAATATTATTTTTTGTAATCTCCAAATTCTCCTCCTTATTCCCTTTCTAAACCATCACCATTATTATCAGCAAGTGTTGTATTTAAAACCAGGATACAAAGAATAACATCTGTCTGTCACATGCATTTGATTGAGAGCATCATTGTCTTAATTCACCTTTTCAGCACTGTTTTCTGTGACACCTTTGACACTTTGAGCTTGGGAAGGAAATCTGGGAATAGAAGCAAGGAGGAGGAGACCTAAGGAGATGATGGTTCTCATTCATCATAACACATTGGAGACATTCTTATGGGCAATGACGCATGTGGAAAAGGACGCAGCCAGCTCACCTGACTGTACACTTTGTTCTAAAAAGGCTTTGGGTATTCTAATATATTGAATTTGAGAGGGCTAGGGTTTGCATAAGTGGTGTGTGTGTGTGTGTGTGTGTGTGTGTGTGTGTGTGTGTGTGTGTCAGTGTGTCTGTGTCTTGGAATGGGAAGGTTATCCAAGCAACATTATTTAAATAGTGAAGATTTCTATAACTGTGGCTTCTCTACCATTGGATAAAATATTATGGCAGCATTGCAATGACTGGTGCCATCATAAAGCCAGCTATTGTGAGACAAACATTGATAATAGAAAGTTGGGAAACAATTCTTTGAAAATTGTTGTGAATTCCAGTCTTTTTTCTCTTAAGGCATTCAACTGATTGGATGAAGCCCCATCTATCTCATGGCATGTACCCTGCTTTACTCAAAGTCTACTGATTTAAATGCTAATCACATCTCACAAAATATATTCACAGCAACATATTGATTGGCATTTGATTAAACATCTAGGCACCCTAGCCAAGCCGAGTTAACTCATAAAATTAACCACTACAACTCTACCCTGTGTCAGTTTGGTACCCATACACATCTCCATAAACCATACTTCAAATAAAGCTAATAACAAGGTCATATTCTGGCCTAACACAGGAAAGCTATCCTGAATTCAACTGAAAGTGAACTAACCCTTTTTCTAGAAAAGGATACAAAGTTCTGAGATGTTCATTCTTCTTAATATCTTATGATTTTAAAAACTATGAGGTGAAGTTAATAAATACTTAAATACTGTGAATTGAAGTCAATTCATTTTATGTGATATGTTAATAGAAAAAGAGAGAATAAAGCAAAGCTTTTTGATACATATACACATACTCATAACAAGATAAATAAATGCTCATAACAATAACTGTACTTCTTTCTGTATTTTATAGCATGGCTATTGCTGGCATTTATAACTACCTTCTTCCACTACCCATTCTGTATTTCCTTTGCCCTCAGCAAGCACCTTAGCCGGTCAATGGAATGACCCAAATCCCCATTTCTGAAGGTTTTGAGACATTAGTATTCCTTCCTGAAAGTTGTAGCTTTCTATTGCTTTTCTTCACAGTGCATGGTAGTCCTAAGAGATATTCTAAGGGCTCTCCTGTCTTCCAGACATACTCCTCCTTCCCTCCATCATGGAGGCAGGGTCCACCTCCTCCTTGGGAGTCAGGCCAAGGACCTACTAGCAGTCATTCCTTCCTTTGCCTGTTCATTTGGAGAATATGGAGCCCACAGTGGTTGCAGAGTAGTCTTCACTTCTAACTTAATGGAATCATTGCTGTATCTCCTGGCAGAAATACTCCTCACTTTGGAACTCATATCTCTGGAAGGCAGAACACAGTGCCATGGGGACAAGATGAAAATATGTTGCTAGTGGGTCAGTAGTGGTGACAGTGAGTGGCGCTCCTCCCATTTCTACTACTCCTTCATGCTTGGGATTTTGAATCCTGCCAATGGAAAATAGCACCATATACTGTATGGTGATTCAGGACAATCCATCCTCCTGGTCAACACTGACTCATAGGTATTTGATTAGTATCCAGTGGTGATATTTTGTGGATCTCTATTGCTACATAATGCCATGAATTATCAGCATACTTTTTACCACAGGAAAAAGTCAGCAGTGACTTTAAATCTAATCAGACTAAAGAACCAAGAGTCCACCATCAGTAGAACGAATAGGCACCCTACAGTATTGGAGAATATGTTTGTAAATGACATATCCGATAAGAGGGTAACATCCAAAATATATAAAGAACTCACATGCCTCAACACTGAAAAAAATAAATAACTCAATTGAAAAATGGCTGGAGGATCTGAACAGACACTTCTCCAAAGAAGAAATTCAGATGGCCAACAGGCACGTAAAAAGATGATCCACATCGCTAATTATCAGGGAAATGCAAATTAAAACCACAATGAGATATCACCTCACACCAGTTAGGATGGCCAACATCCAAAAGACAGGGAACAATAAATGCTGGTGAGCATGCAGAGAAAGGGGAGCCCTCCTACACTGTTGGTGGGAATGTAAATTAGTTCAGCCATTGTGGAAAGCAATACGGAGGTTCCTCAAAAAACTAAAATTAGAAATACCATTTGACATGGGAATTACACTCCTAGGAATTTACCCAAAGAAAACAAGATCACAGATTCTAAAAGACATATTCACCCCTATTTTTACCGTAGCACTATTTACAATAGCCAAGAAATGGAAGCAACCTAAGTGTCCATCAGTAGATGAATGGATAAAGAAGATGTGATACATATACACAATAGAGTATTATTCAGCCATAAGAAGAAAATAAATCCTACCATTTTCAACAACATGGATGACGCTGGAGGTTATTATGCTCAGTGAAATAAGCCAGGTGGAGACAGACAAGTACCAAATGATTTCCCTCATTTATAGATTATAACAACAAAGCAAAATTGAAAGTACAAAATAACAGCAGACTCACAGAACCAGAGAATGGACTAGTGGTTACCAAAGGGAAAGGGGGTGGGGACAGTGGGTGAGGAGGGAGGGAGAGAGAGATTAAGGGGTATTATGGTCACACATAATGTAGGGGGGCCCGGGAAGGCAGTATAGCACAGAGATGACAAGTAGTGACTATATAGCATCTTACTACACTCATGGACAGTGACTGCAATGGGCTGTGGGGGGGACTTGATAATATGGATGAATGTAGTAACCACAATGTGATATCTTTGTAAGATTGTGTATCAATGATAATAGTAAAAAAAAAAGAAAAAAGGAAAACCCAGAGTCAGTTCAGAGAACTCATCGTTAAGATCATGTTCCTTTAGAACCACTCATGGTACCAAAATCTGTATTAGGATTCTCTAGAGAAACAGAACCAATGCGGATAAATAACAATAAATAAATAGATAAGAGAGAGAATGAGTTTAAGGAATTAATTCACATTATTATAAACAATGGATGACCTACTGATCAGTACACTGGAAGAGCATCAGGAAAAGACTGCTTTTGAACCTTGCTAGAAGGTTGTCAGCTGCCTTATTGCACTTGGGTCCATGTTTCAGAATTAAAAGACATTATCTATCTGTAATACGAAGTGGAAAGAACTGGAAAGCTAAAGATCTTTAACATAGGGTCTACAAACGTTTTCCAGATGGGCCAAAGAGCTCTGCTGCTTACCTGGATCCTTAAAACTAGCAATCAGCCTATGAAGTAAGCAGCCTGTGAAGTAAGCAGACATTCAAGAAACCTGACCCCTGATTATTTTATATTGCAGACTCCTTTACATAACTCTTGGTTATTCTTTTGAGGATTTTTTTCACAGTTACTAGTTTCAGCTTACCGATATTTGATTTAGTCTATCATTATCACTTACCATAAAAAGTGTTAGTTAATCCAAGACTTCCTAGAGGCAGTCATCTCTTTACTTATTTAACTGAGTTCTCCCAGTTATAATGGTGCAATCATTCAGAAACTGTTGAATGTGTCATATCTTGCTAAATCCTGGGAAAATGTATCTGAAATAATGCTAATTATTGACTTAATTGAATCTCTACTGTTGACATTCTAATGAATAAGAAAATAGCCTTATGTGATGTCAGAATGAGATTCATTAGTGAACAGTTAGAACAGGATTGGTATAACCATACTTAGGTAGCAATTAACAGCTGTGAGCATATGCATTACTCAATCCTGTAATCATGCTTCCCATGTGTCATTTGTACACACAGTTTCTTCTTAGTAATAATTCAAATCAAATACCAAAACCCCAAAATGACTAAACCCTTAAAATGAATTATTTAAATAACTGAAAAAAAATATGTATTTGGGATGTACTAAGGCCCATTTGCTACTATAACCCCCAGAGATAATATACAGCTCCACTAAGTTTGCTTGATTATATCTCCTATGGTTGGTTTTGTTTTCCTATGCAAGAATCAGATTCTTCTGTGTCTACCCAGGGCTAATGGTTCTGTGAGGATATTAGACCATTCCAAGCATATAATATACCCATGGGAGATAATTTTCCTTACAAAGTATATGAAGGTTTAACATTCTTCCCAGGAGTACACATACCAGTGGGTTTAGCTTCCAAGGATATTGATGCCATCAACATGAGTTGGAAAAAGATCTTTTTTTTTTTTTCTATCAAAAGTCTCTTGCTTTGGCTGACATGATATATTATATAGCCTGAGCCTTGGGAGCACAACAAATGCCTTAGCCACATAGTTATGGAGCATAAGTAGATTAGCCTTACATCTTCTTTTGGCACACTGAGGAGGTGGGGCTTTGCATCATTGTTAGTGCATATTTTACCAATATCAACACTACAGATATGATGTAATAATCTATATCCAAGCTTAAAAATGAGCAACCGAAGGGCGGAGCCAACATGGCGGCGTGAGTAGGACAGTGGGAATCTCCTCCCAAAAACATATACAACAAACACAACTAGCCCTAAAAGAGAGACCAGAAGACGCAGGACAGTGGCCAGACTGCAGCTACACCAGCGAGAACCCAGCGACTGGTGAAAGGGGTAAGATACAAGCCCCGGCCCCTGCGGGACCCGAGCGCCACTCCCCCCAGCTCCCGGCGGGAGAACAATAGGCAGAGCGGGAGGGAGATGGAGCCCAGGACTGCCGAACACCCAGCCCCAGCCATCCGGGCCAGAGCGCAGACACAGTATATGCCCAGGGGGCCCTGGATACTGGGGGAACAGGGAGTAAGACCTCTGAGCGGGTGCTGAAGCTGATGCCCCTGTGACAAAGAAAAGCGGGGGCTTTTTGAAAGTCTTAAAGGGACAGGGACTTAACAGCTTGACGGAAACAACCCAGGTCACAGTACAGCAGCTGGAAATTACAGGGAAAACCGGGTGCACTAACCCCCTGGGCAACAGCTCTGAGACCCCTCACGGAGGCAAACAGTCAAGCAGCCCCCCCATCCATTACCCCACCGGGCGCTGCGAAAGCAGAGAAGCAGCCTGAGACAAATTCCGCCCACAGAAAGGGAAATTTCTCCCTTCCGGCCGGGCAAGACACAAAGACCCAGCCTACACGCAATTACCCAACACAAGCCACTAGGGGTCGCAGTTGCCCCAGTAAAGAAAGGCCAGTAGCAAGTGAAAATTTTGGCCCTCCCAGCTGACAGTCAATAGCACCTGTCAACATGAAAAGGCAAAAAAATATGATCCAAACAAGACTAACCCAGACAGCTTCAGCATCTGCTACATCTTCCCCTGAGAAGGAATCTGGGGAGATAGATTTAGCCAGTCTACCTGAAAAAGAATTCAAAACAAAAGTCATAACCATGCTGATGGACTTGCAGAGAAATATGCAAGAACTAAGGAAGGAGAATTCAGAAATAAAACAAGCTCTGGAAGGACTTCAAAACAGAATGGACGAGATGCAAGAGACCATTAATGGACTAGAAAACAGAGAACAGGAACGCAGAGAAGCTGATGCAGAGAGAGATAAAAGGATCTCCAGGAATGAAAGAATTTTAAGAGAGCTGAGTGATCAATCTAAAAGGAATAATATAAGAATCATAGGCATTCCAGAAGAAGTAGAGAGAGAAAAGGGGATAGAAAATGTCTTTGAAGAAATAATTGCTGAAAATTTCCCCAAACTAGGGGAAGAAATGGCCTCTCAGACCACAGAGGCACACAGAACTCCCATGACAAGGGATCCAAGGAGGGCAACACCAAGACACATAATAATTAAAATGGCAAAGATCAAAGACAAGGACAATGTATTACAAGCAGCCAGAGAGAAAAAAAAGGTTACCTACAAAGGAAAACCCATCAGGCTATCATCAGACTTCTCAACAGAAACCCTACAGGCCAGAAGAGAATGGCATGATATACTTAATGCAATGAAACAGAAGGGCCTCGAACCAAGACTACTGTATCCAGCACGAATATCATTTAAATATGAAGGAGGGATTAAACAATTCCCAGACAAGCAAAAGTTGAGGGAATTTGCCTCCCACAAACCACCTCTACAGGGCATCCTACAGGGACTGTTCTAGATGGGAGCACTCCTAAAAAGAGCACACAACAAAACACCCAACATATGAAGAAGGGAGGAGGAGGAATAAGAAGGGAGAGAAATAAAGAATCATCAGATTGTGTTTATAATAGCTCAACAAGTGAGTTAAGTTAGACAGTAAGACAGTAAAGAAGCTAACCCTAAACCTTTGGTAACCACAAACTTAAAGCCTGCAATGGCAATAAATTCTTACCTTTCAATAATCACCCTAAATGTAAATGGACTGAATGCACCAATCAAAAGACACAGAGTAATAGAATGGATAAAAAAGCAAGATCCATCCATATGCTGCTTACAAGAGATTCACCTCAAACCCAAAGACGCGCACAGACTTAAAGTCAAGGGATGGAAAAAGATATTTCAAGCAAACAACAGAGAGAAGAAAGCAGGTGTTGCAATTCTGGTATCAGACAAAACAGACTTCAAAATAAAGAAAGTAACAAAAGACAAAGAAGGACATTACATAATGATAAAGGGCTCAGTCCATCAAGAGGATATAACCATTATAAATATATATGCACCCAATACAGGAGCACCAACATACCTGAAACAAATATTAACAGAACTAAAGGAGGAAATAGAATGCAATGCATTCATTCTAGGAGACTTCAACACACCACTCACTCCAAAGGACAGATCCACCAGACAGAAAATAAGTAAGGACACAGAGGCACTGAACAACACACTAGAACAGATGGACCTAATAGACA
Source organism: Manis pentadactyla (assembly GCF_030020395.1). Lineage (NCBI taxonomy): Eukaryota > Metazoa > Chordata > Mammalia > Pholidota > Manidae > Manis > Manis pentadactyla. Next base: position 11,429,331 of record NC_080034.1, read on the forward strand.
TCTACAGAACTCTACATCCAAAAGCAACAGGATACACGTTCTTCTCAAGTGCACATGGAACATTCTCCAGAATAGACCACATACTAGGACACAAAAAGAGCCTCAGTAAATTCCAAAAGATTGAAATCCTACCAACCAACTTTTCAGACCACAAAGGCATTAAACTAGAAATAAACTGTTCAAAAAAAGCAAAAAGGTTCACAAACACATGGAGGCTAAACAACACGCTCCTTAATAATCAATGGATCAATGACCAAATCAAAATGGAGATCTAGCAATATATGGAAACAAATGACAACAACAACACTAAGCCCCAACTTCTGTGGGACGCAGCAAAAGCAGTCTTAAGAGGAAAGTATATAGCACTCCAAGCATATTTAAAAAAGGAAGAGCAATCCCAAATGAACGGTCTAATGTCACAACTATCAAAATTGGAAAAAGAAGAACAAATGAGGCCTAAGGTCAGCAGAAGGAGGGACATAATAAAGATCAGAGAAGAAATAAATAAAATTGAGAAGAATAAAACAATAGCAAAAATCAATGAAACCAAGAGCTGGTTCTTCGAGAAAATAAACAAAATGGATAAGCCTCTAGCCAGACTTATTAAGAGGAAAAGAGAGTCAACACAAATCAACAGTATCAGAAATGAGAAAGGAAAAATCACGACGGACCCCGCAGAAATACAAAGAATTATTAGAGACTACTATGAAAACCTATATGCTAACAAGCTGGGAAACCTAGGAGAAATGGACAACTTCCTAGAAAAATACAACCTTCCAAGACTGACAAAGAAAGAAACAGAAAATCTAAACAGACCAATTACCAGCAACGAAATTGAAGCGGTAATCAAAAAACTACCAAAGAACAAAACCCCTCGGACAGATGGATTTACCTCGGAATTTTATCAGACATACAGGGAAGACATAATACCCATTCTCCTTAAAGTTTTCCAAGAAATAGAAGAGGAGGGGATACTCCCAAACTCATTCTATGAAGCTAACATCACCCTAATACCAAAACCAGGCAAAGACACCACCAAAAAAGAAAACTACAGACCAATATCCCTGATGAACGTAGACGCAAAAATACTCAACAAAATTTTAGCAAACCAAATTCAAAAATACATCAAAACCATCGTACACCATGACCAAGTGGGATTCATCCCAGGGATGCAAGGATGGCACAACATTCGAAAGTCCATCAATATCATCCACCACATCAACAAAAAGAAAGACAAAAACCACATGATCATCTCCATAGATGCTAAAAAAGCATTTGACAAAGTTCAACATCCATTCATGATAAAAACTCTTAGCAAAATGGGAATAGAGGGCAAGTACCTCAACAGAATAAAGGCCATCTATGATAAACCCAGAGCCAACATTATATTGAATAGCGAGAAGCTGAAAGCATTTCCGCTGAGATCGGGAACTAGACAGGGATGCCCACTCTCCCCACTGTTATTTAACATAGTACTGGAGGTCCTAGCCACGGCAATCAGACAAAACAAAAAAATACAAGGAATCCAGATTGGCAAAGAAGAAGTCAAACTGTCACTATTTGCAGATAACATGATACTGTACATAAAAAACCCTAAAGACTCCACCCCAGAACTACTAGAACTGATATCGGAATACAGCAAAGTTGCAGGATACAAAATCAACACACAGAAATCTGTGGCTTTCCTATATACCAACAATGAACCAACAGAAAGAGAAATCAGGAAAACAACTCCATTCACAATTGCATCAAAAAAAATAAAATACCTAGGAATAAACCTAACCAAAGAAGTGAAAGACTTATATTCTGAAAACTACAAGTCACTCTTAAAAGAAATTAAAGGGGACACTAACAGATGGAAACGCATCCCATGCTCATGGCTAGGAAGAATTAATATCGTCAAAATGGCCATCCTGCCCAAAGCAATATACAGATTTGATGCAATCCCTATGAAACTACCAGCAACATTCTTCAATGAACTGGAACAAATAATTCAAAAATTCATATGGAACCACCAAAGACCCCGAATAGCCAAAGCAATCCTGAGAAAGAAGAATAAAGTAGGGGGGATCTCACTCCCCAACTTCAAGCTCTATTATAAAGCCATAGTAATCAAGACAATTTGGTACTGGCACAAGAACAGAGCCACAGACCAATGGAACAGACTAGACAATCCAGACATTAACTCAGACATATATGGTCAATTAATATTTGATAAAGGAGCCATGGACATACAATGGCGAAATGACAGTCTCTTCAACAGATGGTGCTGGCAAAACTGGACAGCTACATGTAGGAGAATGAAACTGGACCATCGTCTAACCCCATATACAAAAGTAAACTCAAAATGGATCAAAGACCTGAATGTAAGTCATGAAACCATTAAACTCTTGGAAGAAAACATAGGCAAAAACCTCTTAGAAATAAACATGAGTGACCTCTTCTTGAACATATCTCCCCGGGCAAGGAAAACAACAGCAAAAATGAACAAGTGGGACTATATTAAGCTGAAAAGCTTCTGTACAGCAAAAGACACCATCAATAGAACAAAAAGGAACCCTACAGTATGGGAGAATATATCTGAAAATGACACATCCGATAAAGGCTTGACGTCCAGAATATATAAAGAGCTCACACGCCTCAACAAACAAAAAACAAATAACCCAATTAAAAAATGGGCAAAGGAACTGAACAGACGGTTCTCCAAAAAAGAAATACAGATGGCCAACAGACACATGAAAAGATGCTCCACATCGCTAATTATCAGAGAAATGCAAATTAAAACTACAATGAGTTATCACCTCACACCAGTAAGGATGGCTGCCATCCAAAAGATAAACAACAACAAATGTTGGCGAGGCTGTGGAGAAAGGGGAACCCTCCTACACTGCTGGTGGGAATGTAAACTTGTTCAACCATTGTGGAAAGCAGTATGGAGGTACATCAAAATGCTCAAAACAGACTTACCATTTGACCCAGGAATTCCACTCCTAGGAATTTACCCTAAGAATGCAGCAATCACGTATGAGAAAGATCAGTGCACCCCTATGTTTATCGCAGCACTATTTACAATAGCCAAGAATTGGAAGCAACCTAAATGTCCATCGATAGATGAATGGATAAAGAAGATGTGGTACATATACACAATGGAATACTACTCAGCCATAAGAAAAGGGCAAATCCAACCATTTGCAGCAACATGGATGGAGCTGGAGGGTATTTTGCTCAGTGAAACAAGCCAAGCAGAGAAAGAGAAATACCAAATGATTTCACTCATCTGTGGAATATAAGAACAAAGGAAAAACTGAAGGAACAAAACAGCAGCAGAATCACAGAACTCAAGAATGGACTAACAGGTACCAAAGGGAAAGGGACTGGGGAGGATGGGTGGGTAGAGAGGGATAAGGGGGGCATAAGTAGGGGGGTATTAAGATTAGCATCCATAGCGGGGTGGGAGAAAGGGGAGGGCTGTACAACACAGAGAAGACAAGTAGTGATTCTACAACAGGTTGCTACGCTGATGGACAGTGACTGTAAAGGAGTATATAGGGGGGACCTGGTATAGGGGAGAGCCTAGTAAACAAAGTATTCGTCATGTAAGTGTAGTTTAATGATTAAAAAAAAAAAATGCAGTTCCTATGTGGTGACCTCTAATGAGTTCTACACAATGATATAAAGGACATATAAAAGTGTAGGCAAAGGGTCTGTTTTGTGTTTATACAGAGGATCAAAGCCTAATTTGGCTACCCCGAAAATGAACTAAGATACGATATGAAAAAGAACTTCCAACATCAGCACTCTCGGGAAGACTCATGACAGAAGATGATCAGAAAAAAAAAAAAAAAAAAAACTTCAACAAAGATCCACATACTGTCACAGGTGTAGATGCACTCATCCCACCAGTTCCTGGACTTGCCATGGGAAAGATGAAGGAGATATCTAAGCTGGCCTGTGCATGCAGTAAAACAAAAATTGGACTGGATCTATACTGTTGGAACTCAACCAAGAATTAGGAGAAGTGCAAATTGTAGCGCTCCAAAATCTTACAACCACAGACTATTTATCGTTAAAAGAACATATGGGATATGAACAGTCCCCAGGAATGGGGTGTTCTAGTTTATCTGAATTCTCTCAGACTGTTTAAGTTCAGTCAGACAATATCCACTATATCATAGATAAGTTTTCACAAATGCCTAAGGTGCCTAACTGGTTTTCTTGGTTTCACTGGAGATGGCTGGTAATTACAGGTATGCTTTGGTTAGGTAACTATATTCCTATTATGTTAATGTGTGTGCACAATTTAATTAGTCGTTTAAAACCTATCCATGCTGAAGTTACTCTACAAGAAGATATGTCAAAGAAATAATCAGTCTTCCCAGGTTTTCTTCTGCCTGCTACTTCTGTAGCTTTTCTTCTTCCTACCTAATCACAACCTTTAAATAGAACTCGTGCCACATGTCGAATTTACCGAGTATCATAATTCTTCCAAGTGGTAAAGACACCTCAAGACAAATGCTGGGCATAGAAGCCACAGGGCATAAATATGCAAAGAAGTAAAAAGCTAACCTTTTCAAACGATAAGGCTTCTCTCTCACTTACCAACTTAACATTTCCCTGTATGGCCCCGGAAGATGACTGGTTAGCCAGAGACGGGTAAGATTCCTCAAGGGAGGAACAACCTAAGACAGGCACAGTCGCAGGGGGACCATCAGGTGAGAAAATGGGGAGCAGCAGAGGTGAGGCTTAGAACCTCCCCCCTCATGTTCTGAGAGAAATCTTCTGCATACGTGGATGTTTTATTGCCCTGGTCTAGCTTGGATTAACACATAGTCTACAGGCACACACCTGATCATCTACATTTGCTCTCTTACAACACTAAACTCTGTTTTCTACCTTTATCTCGTATCTACCTACCACTTCAGCATTTTATTAAAAATAATAATAATGATAGAGAAATGTTTTATCCACATATAAATCAGGTTTAAAAATCAAATGAATATTCATATTTGAACTGACTGTGTATAGTTCATAATGCATTAACAAAACCGAAAGCTTCTGTGATGACTGCCCTTGCACTGTTCACCATGTAACTTATTCACTATGTAAGAATTTGTACTCCATGTAAGAATTTGTTCGTTATGCATCAGAAGATTGGAGACTGACGAAAATTGGGCTTGGGGTGGATTAATGATTGTGCATTGAGTATTGACCCCCCTATACAGAGATTTGTTGTGGTTAACAACTATTTGATCAATAAATATGAGAGATGCCCTCACTATATATATATATATATATATATATATATATATATATATATATATATATATATATATATATATAAACACACTTCCAATTGTAAAATAAATAAGTAACCGGGATGTAATGTATAGCATAAGGAATATAGTCAAAATATTGTAACAACTTGGTATGGTGATAGCTGGAACCTAGAAATATCATGTATATAAATGTTGAGTCGCTGTGTTGTACACCTGAAACTAATGTAATGCAATGCTGTTGTCAACTACCCTTCAATAAAAAAAAAAAAAAAAAAAAAATGAGCAACCTATTGAGCTCAGGAAGATCTCTTTACTTATTCAGACTTGGGAAATCTTGGTCATGGCTCCAGGATATCATTCAGTTCCTTCTTACTTTACTTCTAGGAATACCTGTTGGTCTCACAGTTTTTCAGTATCTGTGAATCAGAATTTTAATGACTCCTGAATAGTCACATCCTGATAGTGAAAAATTATCCATTACAAAAATAGAATGGAATAATTCTGATGGACACTCAGACAAAAAAATGAATCCTTGCAAATAAAGTCTCATGTTAAAGGAGACTCAACAACAGAGGTGAAGATCTGGACAATCTTAAAGGCTATCTCTTGCTGCATTTGAATAAAAAGCAAAAAGAGCTAATAATAATAAAATAATAAAAATAATAAATAATAAATCTCATATTATTAAAGAAAATATTATTTTATACCTATAACAAGTATCACAAGACTACTTTTAAATTCATAGAATTAATCAAGAAAAGCTTGTCTCAATAAAAATGCTTTGCAAGCCAGACAATCAATATCAGGTCCTTATTTCTGATCCTCAGCCAGTAAGAAACATATTCATTCCGGTACAAATATTTCTGAGTGTTAATCAATCATTAAATCTTACACAAGTAACCACACATTTAATAGATGATTTCAAATTATTTACATCTCTGAAAGTTTGCCAAACCTTACATTCCTCAAAATCCCCATGTATCATCAGCAGTCTTCTCTAATGGAAAGATCTACCTGATCATCCTGGCTCTCCCCTAAGCAATAAGTTCAATTTAGTTATTTATTTTTATTTTTTCTTGAGATGTTGAGGTGATCACATTATCATCTGAGATTAGGGGAAACATTGTGTGTGTGTGGTGTGTGCGTGTGTGTAGGTACTCAAACATGCACACTGGACCTTTGATCTAGGGCAAATAACTTTTTTAATAGTTATTTTCTTCATTGGTAAAATCAAGAGTAAAATTGATGTGTACTGTATAATTTTTAAGTTTCATTGGAGTTCAAGTTCTATAATCTTACACATGAATATGTCATGAATCTCACTGATGAATAATTTAGAAATCAATAAAGCCTTATGTAATTTGCATATTAAATAAATTCTAAATGAGTCATATTTGTAGTTCAATTTAGATATTGGTGTTTAAGGAAAGGGTAAACCTGAAAGAAAGGGTATTGATTGACAACATTTGTGAAAGTTATTATTCTGGTAAGCATTTAATTTCCAAATTACTTAATAGTTTACTTTCAGGAAAATCTATTTGATGGGATTAAAAAAATCCGAAGCATTATATAAAAAATCTGAAAACTTCACTTGCATATTCCGATCTCCTTCATTACACCAGGTAGCAGTCAAGAGAACTAGAGTAGTTCATTGTATCTCTTTGAATCTCTGTTTCCACATTAGTAAATATGAAATGAAAATACTTATAAGTTATTTGGAGAGATGGGACTACATATCTGTCTACACACAGTATTAAACACAAAATATCTGCTACTATTATTTTTCTGTATTATCAAGATAGAGATTTGTACATTTGATTTTCTCATTATAGTTTATGTGTTTTTACCATTCTTCAAACAGACTATTCATCAAAATCTGTTTATTTTTCCAATTAATTATATGTTGAAACAAAGAGGGCTATGTTTTTTAAAACCACTTCATTAAAATAAACCTGCCCTAAAACCTGTACCCCACATGTCTCTTTCATGACAGAGTTGAGAGGGTCTGGTTCAGCTAAGTCAACCTTTCTCTTTTACTTTCAAGAGCTTATGGCATATCATTATTCAGAACTTTTTAGTTTCATTCAACTGTAAGTAATGTAACTATTCTATTAAGCTTTAAAATAAGAAAAGTAAACAATGACAATAATGACCATTTACTGGACACTAGCAAGCACTATTATCATTTAAATTTTATTTATTTATTTATTATTATTTTATTTTAAACTCAGTAAATAAAAGCATAAATGTTGCTTTCAAATATCTTCATTTTTGTATATCAAACTCTATTAGCAGGGAATTAGGTGTATCAAAGCACATAAAAAGAGTGAAAAACACAGAAAGGCTGACCATTGGAACAATGACTGTGATCTGCTTTTTCACAGGTCATTGGACTAGCTTCATCTTTATAATATACCTACTTTTCTTACATTACATAGAAGAATTTCTCTCTTAAAACCTGAAAGAAGTTGATGAATACAGATATTTTATCTGTTTACTTTCAAGTTATACATATTTATGAAAATTCCAAGGGAGTAAATA